>NW_009951910.1:30140-31581 GCF_000747805.2 Chaetura pelagica | reverse complement strand
TCCAGCCCCACCTGGCTGTGTTCCTGTGGGATCTGCTCTAGGGGATCCTGCGCTCTCCAGGGGTTGGACTGATGATCTCCAGAGCTCCCTGCCAACCCTGAGGACTCCATGACTCCCCCCATCTCCCCTCAGCCTCCCGAGCTGACCCGGTGCGCGACATCCGCTGCGAGTTCTGCGGGGAATACTTCGAGAACCGGAAGGGCCTTTCCAGCCACGCGCGCTCCCACCTGCGCCAGATGGGGGTGACCGAGTGGTCGGTCAACGGTTCCCCCATCGACACCCTCCGGGAGATCCTCAAGAAGAAATCCAAACCCTGCCTCATCAAGAAAGAACCTCATCCCGCCACCATCGAACCCCCCAAAGCCATCGGCGAGGAAGGGACGGAGCTCAAGTCCCCTGGGAAGATTCTCCAGGGAATGGCCCTGGCCCCGCTCGGGGGGAGGCCTGGGAAGCCCAATCCCAGCAGCTCCTCCTTGAACCGGGAGCTTTCCCTGGCCCCACTGGCCGGGAAGGCCCCGGGGGGATTCCTGGCGCCCTTGGGCACCAAACGACCTCTGGCTGAGGAGCGACTGGGGCCGCACGGGGAGGTGAAGCACAAGTCCTACATCCAGACCGAGCTGCCCTTCAAGTCCAAGGCCCTGCACGAGAAACCCACCCATTCCTGTAAGTGGGAATGTGGGATGGGTTTGGGAAGAGCTGGGGTCATGCCCTCTGGGATGTCCATGGGGAATCTCCAGGCCTATGCTAGGTTAATAATGCCTGATGGGGGTGCAGAGAAGGGAGAAGGGATCCAAGGGTGGAGCAGCTCTGGAGCCAGGCTGGGAGAGTTGTGAATGTTTAACTGGAGAGGAGAAGGCTCCAGGGAGACCTTGGAGCAGCTTCCAGTGCCTGAAGGGGCTCCAGGAAAGCTGGGGAGGGACTTGGGCCAAGGGCAGGAGTGATGGGACCAGGGGGGATGGCTTGAAACTGGCAGAGGGAGCTGGAGGTTGGACCTGAGGAGGAAATTCTTGTCTGGGAGGGTGGGGAGAGCCTGGGCCAGGGAAGCTGTGGCTGCCCCATCCCTGGAAGTGTCCAAGGGCAGGTTGGATGGGGCTTGGAGCAACCTGGGCTGCTGGGAGGTGTCCCTGCCCATGGTGGGGGTAGAACTGGATGGTCTTTAAGGTCCCTCCAACCAAACCCATCGCATGACTGGGGGTTGGTGCTTCCCCTGATCCCAGCCTGGCTCCCAGGGGGGGTGATGCTGCTGGAGCTGGAAAACACTGGGAATGTCCCTCCTGGAGCCAGGATGCAACTGGTGCTGGGGGGGAAGTGGCTGCAGGGGCCACATCCCTGCCCCCCACTCACCCCCACTGTGTCCCCCCTTTCTCCCTGACCCCACTGTGTCCTTCCTCCCATCGCGTCCCCCCGTTCTCCATGGCCCCCTCCCCGGCCCCTCCTCCCC
>NW_009951910.1:27740-29002 GCF_000747805.2 Chaetura pelagica | reverse complement strand
CCTCTTCCTCCCTCTTCCTCCCTCTTCCTCTTCCTCCCTCTTCCTCCGTCCTCCTCCCTCTTCCTCCGTCCTCCTCCCTCTTCCTCCGTCCTCCTCCCTCTTCCTCCCTCCTCCTCCATCCTCCTCCCTCCTCCTCCCTCTCTTCTTCCTCCCTCCTCCTCCTCCCTCTTCCTCCCTCCTCCTCCCTCTCTTCCTCCTCTTCTTCCTCCCTCTTCCTTCCTCCTCCTCCTCCTTCTCTTCCTCCTCCTCTTCCCCCTCCTTCTTCTTCTCCTCCTCCTCCTTCTCTTCCTCCTCCCCCTCCCAGTTCCCAAGGATGATCCAGGGCCTGCTCCTGGTGCCAATGGTGCCACCTTCAGTTCCCCCTGATTTCCCCTCTCCCAGAGTTTGAGCGGCGACAGGCGAGACCCCTGGATGCCCCCCTGCCCCGGGACGAGGAGGGGAACGAGTTCCAGCAGAAGCTGGAGGAGGCGCGGCCGCCGCCGCCACGGGTGCGCCCGGTGCCCTCGCTGGTCCCGCCCCCGCCCCAGACCTCCCTGGTGAAGTTCGTGGGGAACATCTACACCCTCAAGTGCAGGTTGGTCCCCTGGGGAGTGGGATCCTCTGTCCTGAATCCGTAGGGATCCTCTATCCCAAAACCATAGGGATCCTCTCTCCTGAATCTGTAGGGATCCTCTATCCTGGATCCATAGGGATAGAGGGTAGAGGATCCCTGTAGTTCCTCTGTCCTGAATCCATGGGGTTCCCCTGTTCCAAATCTATATGGCTCCTCTGTCCTGAATCCATAAGGATCCAGATCCATAGGGATAGAGGGTAGAGGATCCCTGTAGATCCTCTGTCCTGAATCCATAGGGTTTCTCTGTTCCAAATCTATATGGCTCCTCTGTCCTGAATCCATAAGAATCCAAATCCATAGGGATCCTCTGTCTGAAATCCATGGGGATCCTATACCCTGGATCCATAGGGATCCTCTATCCTTAATCCATAGGGATCCTCTACCCTGAATCCCTCTTTCTGGGGACTTTGCCCCCATTCCCGACGTGGCTCCGTGTTCTCCGTAGGTTCTGCGAGGTGGAATTCCAAGGCCCCCTCTCCATCCAGGAGGAGTGGGTCCGACATCTCCAGCGACACATCCTGGAGATGAATTTCTCCAAAGCGGATCCGTTCCGGAGCGACGCGCCCCCCGCGCCCCCCGACCCCCCGCCCCTGGCCCAGGCTCCGTGACGGAGCCGGAACATCCTCGACCCCCCTTTCCCACCTCAACA
>NW_009951910.1:24886-27629 GCF_000747805.2 Chaetura pelagica | reverse complement strand
AGTTCCCAGCCACAAGCACTACATGGATCGAGACCCTCGGGAAGCGGGAACAGGATCGAGGAGGGAACGACTCGATGCCAAGCCCGTTGGGAACAGGGGGTGGGAGTGGGGGAGTGAAGGGAAGGGGAGTGAAGGGAATTTCCCCCCTTCCTTCACTTCCCCAAATCCGGCTGGTTTTGAACCCAAAGAACAAACGGTGTCACCGGGATGAAGCCGGGTTGGAATTTCGGGAATCGATCACATTCCCGGAAAACGCTGTGGATTTTGTATATGACCCTTGGAGTTCATGTATATTCGAGTTCCCCTTTTTCCATAGGACACCAGGAAGTTTTAGTCTCTCCTAGATGTTGGAATTCTTCGGTTCTGGGTTTGCATGTTGCCCAAAATCCCTTTTCCCCACACAAAAAAAAAAGAAGCCGCCGTTTCCCTCCCGCGTTTTTCCACCGCAGCAAATCCTGATGGATTCACACTCCCCCTTCCCCCCCAAATCCCAGTTGATCCCGTTGAATTTCCTTGGGTGCCACCCACCCAGCAGAGAAAATAGGGATTAAAAAAAAACCTCTAATGGGAGCTGGAAAATCCTCAGGGAATTCCCAGCGTTCCCACCCGGAATCGGTCGTGGCGGCTCCGGGAGGATCCGGCTCAAATTCCCCCTCCCCCATTTTTCCCTGTTGCTTTATTATTTCCTTCTTTTTTCCCCAATTTTCCTCATCCTGCTCCATAAACCTCCCCTCTTTTTTAAACTCTAGAATTGTGTAGAAATCAGGAATATTCCTTTTTATTTGGGAAAAGCCCCAAACTTCCCAATTTCGGGAGGAATTTTAACGGATAAAGATTTTTTTTTCCTTTTTTTTTTTTTTTTATTTCCAACTTTTTTTCTGGGGGGGGGTTGGAAATTCCAGGTGATTCTTGTACCCGGGAATATGGGACGATGGATTAAATTCTTCTGGAAATGAAGGAAGGGGAAGAGCAAAGTCTGGAATAGCTGGAATGGTGGGATGGGGAAGGGGCACTGGGGTTGGAGGTGGGTTTGGGAGGAATTGGGGCAGTTTTGGGGTTCCCTCCAGGAAGGTTTAAGTGAAAGGGTGTTGGGATGTGGCCTTGTGTCCTGGGATGTGGGGACAGGGGGGTCAGGATAGAATCATTGAATCATTGAAGTTGGATCCCTTGGGATCACTGAGTCCAACTATCATCCCTACTCTACAAAGTTCTCCCCTCACCCATCTCCAGGCCCTGACAACCCTTTCCATGAAGATGTTCCCAAGATCCCACCTCAACCTCCCCCAGGCAACTTGAGGCCGGTTCCTCTGGTCCCATCCCTTGTTCCTGGGGAGCAGAGCCCGACCCCCCTGGCTCCAACCTCCTTCCAGGCAGTTGCAGAGCCAGAAGGTCTCCCCTCAGCCTCCTCTTCTCCAGGCTGGACACCCCCAGCTCCCTCAGCTGCTCCTCAGGCTCACACACCGTTTGTATCCCACACTAGGTGGTCAAAATAGAACCATAGAATCACAGAGTCATAGAACCACAGAACCACAGAGTGACAGAACCACAGACCTGCTCAGGCTGGAAAAGCCCCTTGGGATCACCAGTCCAACCATCATCCCTGCTCCACCAAGTTCTCCCCTCACCATCTCCACCAACACCACATCCCAACGACCCTTCTGCACCTCCAGGGATGGTGACTCCACCCCCTCCCTGGGCAGCAGTTCCCGGGTCTGACCACAGCAAAACTTGTCCCTGATGTCCAGTCTGACCCTGCCCTGGTGCAGCCTGAAGCCCTTCCCTCTTGTTCTGTCACTAATGACCTGTGAGAAGAGACCAGCACCAGCCTCTCTGCAATGACCTTCCAGGTGGTTGCAGAGACTGATGAGCTCTCCCCTCAGCCTCCTCTTCCTCACACTGGACATTCCCAGCTCCTTCAAGGCTTCTTCATCAGGTTGATTCTCCAGGCCCTTCCCCAGCTCCGTTGCCTCCTCTGTCCTTGTCCAGCCCCTCGAGGTCTCTCTGGGATTGAGGTGCCCAAACTGGACCCAACACTCAGGTGTGACCTCCCCAGTGCTGAGCACGGGGGGACAATCCCCTGTGCCCCTGCTGGTCACACCATTTCTAATACAGGCCAGGATGCTCTTGGCCTTCTTGCCCACCTGGGCACACACTGGCTCATGTTCAGCCACTTGTCAATGAGAACCCCAGGACCTTTCCAGCCGCACTTCCCCAGGCCTGGGGCGTTCCCTGGGGTTGCTGTGGCCCAAGGGCAGGACCCGGCACTGGGCCTTGTTGAAGCCCAGACCATTGACAGCCCAACGACCCAACCGACCCCCGTGTCTGCGGAGCCTCCCTGTTCTGCAGATCAACCCTCCGGGGTGTTGGAAACGCTCGGGGAACGGGGACACAGGGTCGGGATGAGGCCTCATGTCCTGGGATGTGGGGACGGGAGGTCGGGGAGAGGCCTTGACCTTGGGAAAAGGGGACACAAGGGTCGGGATGAGGCCACATCTGGACGTGGGGACCTCGTGGCCGAGTCCCCGGGATGGGGGCGCCGGGGTCACGATCGGGCGTTGGCCCCGTGGCTGGGGACACCGGGGTCAGGCCGAGGTCACCTGGGGGACCCGGGCGTGACCTGGGAACGGGGACACGGGGTCAGGATGAGGTCGTGACCCGGGGCCGTCACGTGCCCATGTCCCCACGCTGGGGGTCACGGGGTCACGCCCCCGGTGACCGCGTGGGGGCGCGCGCGACGCCGGAG
>NW_009951910.1:22096-24411 GCF_000747805.2 Chaetura pelagica | reverse complement strand
CCGGGGGCTCCATCCCGGGGTCTCATCCCGGGGGTCCCATCCCGGGGTCTCATCCCGGGGTCTCCATCCCGGGGTCTCCATCCCGGGGTCTCATCCCGGGGGTCCCATCCCGGGGTCCCATCCCAGGGTCTCCATCCCGGGGGTCTTCATCCCGGGGTCTCATCCCGGGGGTCCCATCCCGGGGTCTCCATCCCGGGGTCCCATCCTGGGGGTCTCCATCCTGGGGGTCTCCATCCTGGGGGTCTCCATCCCGGGGTCTCCATCCCGGGGTCTCCATCCCGGGGTCTCCATCCCGGGGTCCCATCCCGGGGGTCCCATCCCTGGGTCTCCATCCTGGAGTCCCAACCCGAGGTCTCATCCCAGGGGTCTCCATCCCGGGGGTCTCCATCCCGGGGTCTCCACCTTCCAGCCCATTTCCTCCAAGGACAAAGTGCCACAACGATGCCCCTGGGACACTTTGTCCCTCCAAGGGCGTCTCAGTGTCACCCCAGAGGGGTCGGGCAGGAGGACAAAGGGGTGAAAAACCTTCCCCAACGTGTCCCCAACCCCTTTTCCTTTTGGAGTGGGGTTTATTCCCTGATAATTATTACCAGGCTTTTCCTGACGCCTCCGCTCCCTCAGTGTTCCCGGGTGGAAACGCTTCCCAGAAGCTCCAATGAACCCAAAATTGCTGCTCTTGTGAGGACATTTTAGTGACATTTTGGTCCCAATTCCTTGATTTTTGCTGCAGGATTCTTGGATTCTTGGGGCCCTGGTTCCGTTTTGACCCTGGATGCCAAGAATCTCCTGGTTCTGTTGGTCTCTTAATTCCTTTTTCTTCTTTCCTAGGTTATGGAGACTGGAATTCGGGGACAAACAGAGGCAAGTAGGGTCAGAACTGGAGTAATTTCTTGGCAGGTTGATTCATTCCCTTCCCCTTTGGATCCGTTTCCCGAGGTGGAGGGAAACCCAGCAGGGTTGGGGCTGAGCAGCCACGGAGCTTCTGGAGCCTCTTGCTGTTCCAGTTTCTTCTTTTCCTTCAAAAATGTCACGTCAGAGCCAAACAGGGAACTTTGCTGCTCTCACTGGTTGCAAAGGAAAAGTGGGTTTTTACTGAATATTGGGAAGTTTTGGGGGGATGTTTTCTGACTTCTCAAACCCCAGAGAAGTCACTTGAGGTTTGGGGCAACAGCACAAACACCAATTCCTCCTCCACATGTTCCAGCAGCAAAATATAAAGCCCAGGGAAGGAAAAACCTGGATTTTAAGCCCTCTCAGGCTTCTAAGGGGGTTTGTGTGTTATTCCCACAGTGGTTTTTTGCCTGTTTCTATCAGTTTTGGCCTCTTTAGTGGGAGGAGAAGCTTCTCTGTGTAAACCCAAAGCAGGTTTTAGTGCTGGTTCCTCTCCAAACCAGGTGGGATGGAAGGAGCTGTAGGTGTCGTTGGGGTTTAGGGGGCTTAGAGCAACAAGTTGTTTCCTTAGACCTTGGTGAGCGAAGCAGCTTGAGGTTTGTGGGTGATTAAATAGAAATTTGAGGGAGTTTTTAATTATAACTGCCCTTGGTGGTTGCTTGGGCTGGTTAATCGTGGAATCATGGACTGGTTTGGGTTGGTGGGACCTCAAAGATCATCCAGATCCAACCCCCACCATGCACAGGGACACCTCCCAGCAGCCCAGGCTGCCCCAAGCCCCATCCAACCTGCCCTTGGACACTTCCATGGATGGGGCAGCCACAGCTTCCCTGGGCAACCTGGGCCAGGGTCTCCCCATTAAAATGGCAGCAAAGCCAAATGACTGGGAATCACCCCAACTTTGTGCTCCTCCAGGGTATGAAGGATACGGGTACGGGTACGGGCAGGAGAACTCTGGGAGTTATGGATACAGCCTGGCCACCAACTCCTGGGAAATGGCCAACTCGGACCTGGACACCAACCCCGAGGGCCTGGGAGGTGCTGATGCTATCATGGCCAAGATGAGCCAACGCCTGGAGATGGTGACACCCATGGACACAGAGGCCGTGCCCGGGGGACACTACGGGGCTGGCGGGGACAGGTGAGCAGGGGACACTGGGACAGTTGCTGCTTGGTGACAGGAAGTTCCACCTCAACGTGAGGAGAAGCTTCTTTACTGTGAGGGTGACGGAGCCCTGGGACAGGCTGCCCAGAGCAGGGGGGGTGTCTACATTGCTGGAGGGGCTTCAGAGCTGTGGAGATGGTGCTGAGGAACATGGGTTAAGTGTTGAGGTGGTGGAGCTTGTTCTGAAAGTTGGAAGGGCTTGTCCTTGGAGGTTGGAGGGCTTGTCCTTGGAGGTTGGAGGGGCTTGTCCTTGGAGGTT
>NW_009951910.1:14558-22013 GCF_000747805.2 Chaetura pelagica | reverse complement strand
AGGTTGGAGGGGGTTGTCCTTGGAGGTTGGATGGGTTTGTCCTTGGAGGTTGGAGGGCTTGTCCTGGAGGTTGGAAGGCTTGGCCTGGAGGTTGGAAGGCTTGGCCTGGAGGTTGGAGGGGCTTGGCCTGGAGGTTGGAGGGGCTTGTCCTGGAGGTTGGACTCCAAGACCTGTGTTTTCCAACCGGAAGGGCTCTGGATCCCCACCCCCAGTTGGTGCTGATGGTTTCTCTCCAGGTTCGACTCCTACGACTCCTACGACGCGCGGGGCCCGTTGAGCGACCGCGACGTTTTCCGCTTCGACTGCCCCGACGCCGACGGCGCCTTCGAGGGGCCCCACGACGGCTTCTTCGGGAGCCACCGGGAGCAGTTCCAGCCCCGGTCCCGGGAGAGGGGACAGGCCTGGGGCAGAGACGGACACAATCACAGACCCTCCTACCCCGGGCATCTGGGTGGGCACTGGAACGAGCCCCCTCAGTGCGTGGGATCCCGAGGGCTTGGACCTCCTGGCTCCTCCAGGCTCCCTTCCCTCTTCTCCCACAACATTCTCCCAGAGCTCAGCATGTTCCAGGGAATTCGAGGGTTCTCGGGAAACATGCGCTACGGGGGAGGGGCGATGAAGCAGAGAATGAGGAGGAACTGGAAAATGTGGGATTCGGATTTTAAAGTAAGTGGTGGTGCCAAGTTATGCTCCTTGGGTGCTGGGGTTGAGGGTTGTTTCCTACCAGACCCATCAAGCATCCTGCCTGAAGGGCTCTGGGGAGCAGATAATTCCATGTCTTACTGGCTGTGGAGAATGTTATTGTAGAATCATGGGATGGTTTGGGTGGGAGGGACCTTAAAGACCATCCAGATCCAACCCCACTATGAGCAGGGATGCCTCCCACCAGCCCAGGCTGCTCCAAGCCCCATCCAACCTGCCCTTGGACACTTCCAGGGATGGGGCAGCCACAGCTTCCCTGGCCCAGGCTCTCCCCACCCTCCCAGACAAGAATTTCCTCCTCGGGTCCAACCTCCAGCTCCCTCTGCCAGTTTCAAGCCATCCCCCCTGGTCCCATCACTCCTGCCCTTGGCCCAAGTCCCTCCCCAGCTTTCCTGGAGCCCCTTCAGGCACTGGAAGCTGCTCCAAGGTCTCCCTGGAGCCTTCTCTTCTCCAGGCTCAACCCCACAACTCTTCCAGCCTGTCTGCAGAGCTGCTCCAGCCCTCCCATCATCTCCATGGCCTCCTCTGGACTCTCCAACAGTTCCATGTCCTTTCAGTGTTAGAGGCTCCAGAGCTGGGCTCCTGAGGAGGCCCAGGAGTTGTGCTCAGTCACACAGCACCATTGATACATGAGATGTTTTGATCCTAATCCCTGTTTCTCCCGAAGGCAGGAAAACGTCGTGGTCCTTCACAGCTCAATTCCCACTATTCCAGGCTAGAGGAGTGATGGGTTGTCCTTCCTGATCCACTCTCCCTGGCCAGACACTCAGCACAGGAGCTTGACTCATGAAAAATGAGGAGCACAACAAGGCAGTTGCTCCTCTTGGCTTGACCTTTCTCTTCTCTCCCAACCCCAGAAGAAGAGAATCAGGAAGGATCCCATGGCCAAGAAGCAGAAACGAACCAACAGCTCCGAGGATCCCGATGGGAAAGGGACCCAGACGGATGGATCCGACAACTCAGACACTGACAATGGTGAGGAGGGGTGGAGACACTGGGAGGGGAGAGGGTGGAGCTGGGAGAGGGGGAGATGGTGGCACTGGGAGGGGAGATGGAGGCACTGGGAGGGGAGATGGAGGCACTGGGAAGAGAGGTGGGATGGAGGCAGTGGGAGAAGGGATGGTGGCACTGGAAAGGGTGATGGAGGCACTGGGAAGTGGGGTGGAGGCACTGGGAGGGGGGATGGAGGCACTGGGAGAGGAGATGGAGGCACTGGGAGAGGAGATGGAGGCACTGGGAGAGGAGATGGAGGCACTGGAAGGGGGGATGGTGGCACTGGGCTCTGTTCCCCATGAGCCATCCCGCTGTGTTTTGTGCTTAATGTGGCAAAATCCTGGTCTGCATCAGGAATGGTGGGACCAGCAGGGCAGGGATTGACCCCTGTGCTGGGCACTGAAATGACACCTCGAATCTTGGGGTCAGGGTTGGGTCAGAAAAGGGACATTGAGGGTGTGGAGAGTGTCCAGAGAAGGGCAATGGAGCTGGGGAAGGGGCTGGAGGACAAGGAGAAGGGGCTGGAGGACACAGGGAAGGGGCTGGAGGAGCATGTGGCTGTGGCTCTGTGGGATGTGTTCTGATGGACATGAGGGGTTTTGGGGTTGTGTGGTGTTGGTTTTGTGGGACCTGGTTGTGGTGGGAGGTTGGACTCGGTGATCTTGGAGGTCTTTTCCAACTGTGATGATCCTGTGATTCTGTGGGAATTGTTGGTTTCTCTCTGGGCTCCTCCTGGTGGTGATGATGGTGTTTCCTTCAGAGGAGGGAACAGAAGGAGAATCAGGAGAACGGGAGGACAAGGAGGGTTCCAGGGTGAGTAACTCATGAGAACTGCTTTATTGGGATGAAAAGCTGTGGTGCTGGTTGGAGCTGGAAAGGGCAGATCCCTGGACTCCCATGTGATTCCCAAAGGGAGGGGAGAAGGTGGGAGGAAAATGCTCCATGGAGGGAAGTTTGGAGGTCATGGGGGTTCCAGATGCTCCCATCAGCTGTGGTGGCACCACGGGACACCTCAGGGTGTCCCAACAGCAGCAAAATTCCTTTGTGCAAAGAGGGAAACCCCCAAATCCATTCCCTGTGAGATGGAGAATCCCAATATGTGGGACTGTGGGACCTGAAGGCCCCTCTCCAAGGGGGAGATGTTGGATGTAGGACCCCCCGAGCGGGTGCCGTGACGGATTTCCCAGCTGGATCCAGGCAAGATGTTGCTCCTCTAGGTGGTGTTTCCAGTGCCTGGGGAGGGTTAGAGAGGAGGAGGAGGAATCAAACAGCTTCCAGGTGGAATCTGGAGGGTTTTAGCTTCCCAAGCTTCCTTTTTTTTAGGAAGGAGAAGATGAAGAAGGAAAAGACTTGGAGAAAGGTGAGTGGGGCGTGTGCCGGGTGGCTTGTGCATCCCCCTCAGCCGAGGGCTCTGCCAAGGCCAGAGGAGAGAATCCCAGAGAAATCCACTGGGTTTCTTCAGTCTTGGAGCCTCTTCACTCCATTTGCCTCGTGACTTCACTGTCCCTCCTGGTTCCCTGTGTCTTGGTGACCTCAACCTCTGCGCCTCCTCCATGAAGGGCCACGTGGCCATGGCGCGAGTCCCCTGGGGACACCGCTTGGAAACTCTGGTAGATTCCAGAGGTGGGGCCCTCCCAGAGCCTTCCAGGCCCTTGGTGTGAGGCTCTGGTGGGATTGCATTGCCAGGGGGATCCTTCCCAGGGCCACCAGTCCCTGTTGTCCAAGATGGGCCCCGTTGGAGCCGGGGGGACGGGGGCGGTTCCGGCTGCGCTCAGTGCGATGAATCCCATCCTTTGTGTCTGCTCAGGGATAAGGAAGTGCTGTAAATCCCTGCTAGGGAGGAGCTGGAGCCTTTGCACGAGGTAGGTTGGGAACAACTGCAGCCCTGGGGCTCAGGGAACCAGGGCTCATTCTCCTCTGGGCCCTAGACTTGATTTTGGGTAAGTTGTTGGGCTGGAACTTCCAACCTGGAGAAGCTCCGTGATTCCCAAGCCAGAGGGCTGGTTGGTTGGTCCTCACTGTCCCTCAGCACCATGAATGTGATCCTGGGATGTGCAATCCAGGGTGGACAGACACAAAAGCAGCTTTTCTGTCCCCAAATCTGTGGTGTGAAGCCCTTCTCCTTCCCCAGCTTTGTTCTGTTGGCTGAGGATGGACAGGTTGGAGTGGGTGGTGGTGAATTGGTTCCAGGTTGGATTTTTTTCATAAAATCCCATTCCTGGAAGTGTCCAAGGGCAGGTTGGATGGGGCTTGGAGCAACCTGGGCTGGTGGGAGGGGTCCCTGTCCATGCATGGTGGGGTTGGATGTAGATGAGCTTTAAGGTCCCTCCAACCCAAACCATTCCATGATTTGATCAGTACTAAAACCTTCATAAAACGAGTCATAGCAAACAGTAATTAAAATAATTAGTGGAAAACCACGGGAGAGTCTTTCTGCTCTGGCTCTTCCCTCTGACCCCACCCACCAAACCTGTCCCAGGGCAGGGCTTTTTTGGTGGAGGAAGCAGATTTGGGGTGTGTGGTGCTGCTGGATGAAGCAGTTTCCCTGTGGTTGGTTGGTGGGAGCAGCTCCTGGACTCAGTTGGGTTGGTTGGGCCAAGGACTAAACTGGTGGAGGGAAATTCTCCTTAACCTGTTGTTCTCAAGGAGTGCCATGAAATCGTAGGATCATGGAATTGTTTTGGTTGGAAAAGACTAAGATGATCCAGTCCAACTATCAACCCAAGCCCTGCCAAAGCCACCACTGCCCCATGTCCCTCAGCACCATCTCCAGGGCTCTGAAACCCCTCCAGGGATGGGGACACCACTCCTGCCCTGGGCAGCCTGGGCCAAGGCCTGACAAGCCTTTTGGGGATTTTCCCCAAAATTCGATCTATGGAATCATTTTGGTTGGAAAAAACCTTCAAGAGGTTAATGATGGTCTGGTGCTTCAAGGGTGTTGGGTTCTGGAGGCCTTGGCTCAGTTCATCAGGTCCTTCCACAAGCAAAATTCCTATTTTAAGGTTAAACGTGGAAAATAATGAGGGCCAGGAGGGCGGAGAGATCCTGGTGCCTGGGTGGGATGCTCCAAAGGTGCAGAAGACTCAGGAGTGACACCTGCTTTGAACACTCAGGTGCTTTAACCATTCAAGAAGAGATCAGTCAAATCAAACGCAAATTGCAGGCGGGCAAGAAGGCTCCAGAGAGGCACAAGAAGAGGCACCGGGACCGCATGGTGGAAAGGTGAAGGTTCTTGGTTCAGTTTTGGTTTGGAGATGTTGATCCCTTCCTTTGTAGAGATGTTGCTCCTGGAGAGAGTTCAGAGGAGGCCACGGAGATGATCCAAGGGCTTGAGACAGGCTGGGAGAGTTGGGGTGTTGAGCCTGGAGAGGAGAAGGCTCCAGGGAGACTTTGGAGCAGCTTCCAGTGCCTGAAGGGGCTCCAGGAAAGCTGGGGAGGGACTTGGGCCAAGGGCAGGAGTGATGGGACCAGGGGGGATGGCTTGAAACTGGCAGAGGGAGCTGGAGGTTGGACCCGAGGAGGAAATTCTTGTCTGGGAGGGTGGGGAGAGCCTGGGCCAGGGAAGCTGTGGCTGCCCCATCCCTGGAAGTGTCCAAGGGCAGGTTGGATGGGGCTTGGAGCAACCTGGGCTGCTGGGAGGTGTCCCTGCCCATGGTGGGGGTGGGACTGGGTGGTCTTTAAGGTCCCTCCAACCCAACCCATTCCATGATGCCCTGATTCTCTGGGACTCTTGTCCTTCCAGCTGGGCTCCATCCTTTCCTCCCAGTGTTGAGTCTGTTCCCAGAGCAGCTGCTCTGCTCCTCCTTTGTGTCCTGGAAAGAGAAACGGGAAAACCTCTGGGAATCATCCCATAAATGCTCCAAGGCCTGGAGACTTCCATGAGTTGATCTGCCACCCCTTGAGTAGACCCAGGGAGAAGGTGGTTCCACATGGAGCTGGGATGGATGGGGTGGGATCTCACTCCCCCTCACCCCGACTCTCCCCAGGATCCAGTTTGTTTGTTCCTTGTGCAAATATCGGACCTTCTACGACGACGAGATGACCAGTCACCTGGAGAGCAGGTTCCATAAGGAACATTTCAAGTTTGTTGGAACCAAACTGCCTCAGCAAACAGCTGAGTTCCTCCAGGTGAGCCCCTGGCTCTGCTGCTGCCCCCAGGCCTCAGGTTTGGGGGGGTTCATTATTATAATAATGATTAATATGTATTTGGGGATGGTGTGAAGCTCCTCGATGGCTCCTCTGAGTCACTGTGGTGGGAACTGCTGGAGAAGGTGGAGTAAAGTTGAGCTGAATCCTCAGAGGTTCTGCTCCAGCTCAGCTCTTAGACAGGTCACTTCACTCTGGTCTTACTGGTTGCACTGGCAGGAAATAAGTGACTTGCCCAGCACAGATTTTGGTGGCCAGAGCGGGTGATTGAAGTGGAGGACGAAGCGTTGGTGGGACCTGGAGGAGCTTCAGGATGAGCAGCCAGAGAGATGGGCCCAAAAATTGGGGCTGGGGGGTGTCCTGGTTTGGGCCCAACACGAGAACCAAGGAGCAGCCTCGGGGCCTCTCCCTCAACCCCCCCAACACCCACTGGAGTGGGAGGACAAACCCAAGGAGAAGCTCCTGGGTCGAGACAAAGGCCAAGGAGGGTTCTTCACCCATGAAGGTCCCGGGCAAAACAGTCTCAGCTTGGGGCAAAAAGCATCAAGGTCACCCTGCTCAGGTGCCCAAGGACACAGACCCCCCAGAGGTGGTTCCTGCTGCTCCTTCCTCCGCAGAGAGAAGGATTCCTCACAGCCCTGCCCTGCTTCCCCACGGGGAGAGTCCTCCAGGAGCCTCTCCATGAGTCCTTCCCACCAGGTCAGGAGCTGCTCCAGGAGGAGCTGCCCAGAGGAACAGGCACCTCCCCTGGTGCCAGGGTCCTCCACAGCTGCTTCATCCAAGCCCACTGGCCACAAAACCCAAGCCCACTGGCCACGTTCAGCCCTCCTGGTGCCCCCAGGGAATGTCCCACCACGTTCCTCCATGGGTGCAGGGGCACAGCTGCCATCTCCCCATGGGCTGCAGGGAAACTTCTGCTTGGGCATCTTCTTCCCCTTCATCCTCACCACCCATGGGCACCCTCTGTTTCTCCAGCTCCTTTCTCCCCAACTCCTCACCCTGCTCAGCTCTTCTTAGTTCTCGGGGATGTTCATCCCAGAGGAGGATCCGTTGTCTCTCTGATGGCTCCTTGGCTGGGTTTGGGGAAGGGGGAACTTCTCAGCTCCTCTCAGGAGCCACCTGTGGAGACCTTCTCCCACTCCCACCAAAGCAAAGCAGCAGAGGAGGTGGAGGGGGAGGTGGGAAAGGTGACACTGGAATGTTGTTCCCGGCAGGAATACGTTGCAAATAAAACCAGGAAGACCGAGGAGCGACGCCGGGCGCTGGAGGACGTGAACGCCGTGATCCAGCAGATCTACAGGGAGCAGGATCTGACCCAGGGTGAGACTGACCCCCCTGAGCACTGGGGGAACCTTCCTGGCTGGGACACCTGCCCCCCAGCTCTGGGGATGAGAGAAAATGGACCCCCCTGAGCAGTGGGGGAACCTTCCTGGCTGGGACACCTGCCCCCCAGCTCTGGGGATGGGGGAAAATGGAGTGGAGAGGAAGGTGCTGGTGTTGGGGGGGATTATTGAGTTGGGGGAAAAGGGTTTATTGGGATGGGGAAAGGGGGTTTAATTGGGGTGGGGGTAAAGGGGCTGGGGGGCTGGGAAAGGGGGTTTTATTGGGGGTGTG
>NW_009951910.1:10304-12116 GCF_000747805.2 Chaetura pelagica | reverse complement strand
GCCGGGGTGGGGGAGGCCGTTCGGGGCGCCAGCGGCTTCCCCGCCAAGGTCACGGCCCACTGGCACAAGGGGACCACCCTCATGATCAAGTTCGAGGAGGCCGTGATCGCCCGCGACAAGAGCCTGGAGGGGCGCTGAGCGCGGGCGCTGGGTCCTCAGCACCATCCCCTGGGCTTCCTGAGGGGTGTGGGACACCCCCCTGCTCCTTCCTGGACACTGGGGGTGGTTGGGGTCCCTCAGCACCATCCCTGCTCCTTCCTGATGGCCCCTGGGGACACTGGGGGTGGTTGGGGTCCCTCAGCACCATCCCTGCTCCTTCCTGATGGCCCCTGGGGTCACTGGGGGTGGTTGGGGTCCCTCAGCCCCGTCCCTGCTCCTTCCTGATGGCCCCTGGGGACGCTGGGGGTGGTTGGGGTCCCTCAGCACCATCCCTGGTCCTTCCTGATGGCCCCTGGGGACACTGGGGGTGGTTGGGGTCCCTCAGCAACCATCCCTGGTCCTTCCTGGTGGCCCTTGGCCAAGCTTGGGGGCACTTGGAAGTGGTTTGGGTCCTTCCCTGCTGCCCCCCTCGGTCCTTGTGATGGTTCTTGGCCACCCTTGGGGACATTAGAGCTAGTTTTGGTCCCTCATCTCTGTCCCGTGACTTCCCTGATGACCCTTGCCCGCCCTTGAGGACACTGGAGATGGTTTTGGGTCCCTTTATACTGTCCCATGTCCCTCCTGGTGGCCCTCAGTCTCTCCTGGGGTCCTTTCATATCCCTGGACACTGTTCCTTGCTCCTTCTGGTGGCCTCAGCTCTCATCTGGGGGGTAGTGGGACACCCAGGGCCTGCTTTGGGGTGCCCTGTCCCTCCTTGGGGACACCAGAGGTGTTTTGGTCCCTTCTCCCTCGTGGTGGCCCTTGGTGTCTCGGGGACACTCCAGGTGGTTAATGTCACAATAAACCATCTCCTGACCCTCCTGGTGGCCCTGGCTCGTTGGGGAACGGGGCTGGGGACACCCAGGGGCTGGGTTGGGTCCCCAGACACGGTCCCTTCTCCCTCCCAATGGCCTTTGGCCACCCTTGGGGACACTGGGGTTGGCCCAAGGTCCTCTCGGTGGTCTCTGCTGGGGACACTGGGGGTCACTTTGTGTCCCTCACCCCGTGTCTTGTCCCTCCTGATGGCCCTTGGCCACTCTTGGGGACATCAGGGCCCATCCGTGTCTTTCACCACTGTCCCTTGTCCCCTTTGGTGGCCTTGGGGACATTCAGGCTGGTCCTTGTCCCTCCTGGTGTCCCTCAACTGGGGGTTTGGGGACACCCTGGAGTGGCTCCTGTCCCTCTGTAGTGGCACTGTCCCCTCTGGGCCCCTTGGGGGCTTTCAAGGGGACAGTTGGTGTCCCTGAAGCCTGTCCCTTGTCCCTCCTGGGGTCTTGGGGTGTCCCCTGTCTCTCTGGGGACAATGAGACTGGTCCTTGGGGACCCCAGGTTGTCCCTTGTCCCCTTGAGGACACCAGTGTCTCCCTTATCTCCTTGGGGTCACCAGGGCTGGTTCTTGGGGACACTGGGATGTCCCCTGTCCCCCTGGAGACATTGGTCTGGTCTCTGGGGACACAGAAGTGTCCCCTGTCCCCCCTGGGGACACAGAGACCCCCCCCCATGTCCCCAGTGTCACAGCCCGGGTGGCTGTTCCCGGTCTCCACCCCACCCAAAGCCACTTCCTCCCCCAAAGTGCTGCGCTGGCACCCGGGGGGGGGGACATGACACCCTGGTGACACATGTCCCCAAGGAGGAAGGTGGCCCGTGTCCCCAAAAAGGGGGTGTTGGTGGCCC
>NW_009951910.1:9105-9640 GCF_000747805.2 Chaetura pelagica | reverse complement strand
GGAGGGGGGGGGAAAATGGAGGTTTGGGGGGCAGGAAAAGGAGTTTGTGAGGGGTTGAAAGGCATCTGGGGGGTGGGAAAGGGGGAGAGGTCCCTAAAAAGTTCAGGCCTGGAGCAAAATCAGGATCCCAGCCCAGGTGCCTGGATGATGTTCCCGTTCAGATGGTTCTTCTCCCCCTGCAGACATTGGCATGGAGCACTTCATCAAGAAGGTGGAGGCTGCTCATTGTGCTGCCTGCGACCTCTTCATCCCCATGCAGGTCGGGATCATCCAGAAGCACCTGAAGTCCCTGGACCACAACCACAACCGCCGGGTGAGCCCAGGGATGGGGCAGCTCATGGAGCTCCTGAAACCAGAGAGAGCTCAAAGGGTTTGGTGGGCAAGGAGCTCTGGAGATCACCCAGGGCCACCCCTGGAGAGCAGGGTCACCTCCAGCAGATCCCACAGGAACCAGCCAGGCTGGGAATGTCTCCAGAGCAGGAGACTCCACAGCCTCTCTGGGCAGCCTGGCCCAGGGCTCTGCCACCCTCCCAGG
>NW_009951910.1:0-9000 GCF_000747805.2 Chaetura pelagica | reverse complement strand
CTGCCCCCCCTGGAGATCTGGAGCAGCCTTGGATCAGCCATGATTTAGGTGTTGTAGTAATTGTAGCCTTCATAGCCTGGTAGGAAATGATACAAAGTTAAAGAATGGTTTGGGTTGGTAGGATCTCAAAGACCATCCAGTCCCACCCCCACCACGGGCAGGGACACCTCCCAGCAGCCCAGGTTGCTCCAAGCCCCATCCAACCTGCCCTTGGACACTTCCAGGGATGGGGCAGCCACAGCTTCCCTGGCCCAGGCTCTCCCCACCCTCCCAGACAAGAATTTCCTCCTTGGGTCCAACCTCCAGCTCCCTCTGCCAGTTTCAAGCCATCCCTCCTGGTCCCATCACTCCTGCCCTTGGCCCAAGTTCCTCCCCAGCTTTCCTGGAGCCCCTTCAGGCACTGGAAGCTGCTCCAGGGTCTCCCCGGAGGCTTCTCCTCTCCAGGCTCAACTCTCCCAGCCTGTCTCCAGAGCAGAGCTGCTCCAGCCCCAGGATCATCTCCGAGGCCTCCTCTGGATAATCTCTAACAGCTCCATGTCCTTCCCATGTTCAGGACCCCAGAACTGCCTCCAGTTCTCCAGGGGGTCTCACCAGAGCAGAGGGGACAACCCCCTCCCTGGCCCTGCTGCCCGCGCTGCTGGTGACACAGCCCAGGACATGGGGGGTTTCTAGGCTCCAGCACATGGTGCCAGCCCATGTGGAGCTTCTCCTCACCCAACACCCCCAAGTCCTTCTCCTCAGGGCTCCTCTCCATCCATTCTCCACCCAACCCAGGCCTCTGCTGGGATTGTCCCCACCCAGGTGCAGGACCTTGCCCTTGACCTTGTTGGAAACTTCCCAAAACACAGCATTTGAGGAGAAAGTTACAGATGTCTCCAACATTGCTGTGTTGTCCCCTCCCCAGGGCTCTGTAGCCCACCTCCCTCTGCCGAGTAGGGACTAATTACTGGACTCGTTAGTTCATTGAGGACACAGTCTCATTGTGGTTCTTTTGTCCCCCTGCCCAGGCCATGATGGAACAGTCCAAGAAGTCGTCGCTGGTAGTGGCGCGGAGCATCCTTAACAACAAAGTGATCAGCAAGAAGCTGGAGAGGTACCTGAAGGTGGGTGTTGGTGGGACTGAGCTTTCAGGCTGCAGGAATGTCCTGGGAGCAGCTCTTGGCTGCTGAGAGGGGTTTTTAGCTGGAGTTTGGGGTGTTTTGTTAATATTTTGAGTTCCTGGTGGTTGGTCATGGAGTCTTTGGAGCAGGTGGATTCATTGGGTTGACCTGCTGGGGAGCAGCTCTGGGGACAAGGACCTGGGGGTCCTGGGGGACAACAGGGTGACCCTGAGGCAGCAACGGGCCCTGGTGGCCAAGAGGGCCCCTGGGCTCCTGGGGGGCACCAAGGAGAGTGTGGGCAGGAGGGCAGGGAGGTTCTCCTGCCCCTCTGGTGAGGGCCCACCTGGAGAAGAGGGTCCAGGGCTGGGCTCCCCAGAAGGACAAGGAGCTGCTGGAGAGGGGACAGCAAAGGCCACCAAGGGGCTGAGGGGACTGGAGCATCTGGCCCGTGAGGAAAGGCTGAGGGAGCTGGGGCTGTGGAGCTGGAGAGGAGGAGCCTGAGGGGGGGTCTCCTCAAGGCTGCTCCAGATCTCCAGGGGGGCAGGAGGGGGGGACCAGGCTCTTCTCAGCAGTGCCCAGGGCCAGGACAAGGGGCCATGGGCAGCAGCTGGAACATGGGAAGTTGCAGCTCCCCAGGAGGAGGAAGTTGTTTCCTGGGAGGGTGGCAGAGCCCTGGGCCAGGCTGCCCAGAGAGGCTGTGGAGTCTCCTGCTCTGGAGACATTCCCAGCCCAGCTGGTTCCTGTGGGATCTGCTGGAGGTGACCCTGCTCTCCAGGGGTTGGCACTGGGTGATCTCCAGGGGTCCTTTCCAGCCCCCACCACTCTGTGACTCTGGGATCTGTTGTCTCCCACCCCATGTTCTACCAAACCCTGAACAAGCAGGATGAGCAAGGCCTGCAGCTTCACCTTAGGCTGGAGACCCAACCCTTGAGCTGTCACCACCAGTGGTGGCCTTGATCTGACTTCTCCAGGTGGTCTCTTTTCTCAGGAGCTCCTCCCTTGGCTGCTTTCCCTGCAGCCCCAAGGCTGAACTTCATAGTATCATGGAATGGTTTGGGTTGGAAGGGACTTTTAAAGTTCATCTAGATCCAACCCCCACCATGGGCAGGGACACCTCCCAGCAGCCCAGGTTGCTCCAAACCCCATCCAACCTGCCCTTGACTTCTTAGGAGGGTTTCCTGGCTCAGTTTCTCCAAGCAGGGAAAAAGAAACTCACCACAGACAAATGTTTGTCTTCACATTCCAGGGTGAGAATCCTTTCACAGATGACCCAGAAGAAAAAGAGGAACATGAGGAAGGAGAAGGAGGAACCACTGGAAATGTAGAAGAAGGAGAAGCAGAAGGAGCTGATGAAAACAAGGATGAGGAGGAAAATGGGGAAGAAGAAAATCCTGAGGAGGCAAATCCAGAAAAGGAAAACGTGGAAGAAGAAAATCCAGGGGGGGGAAACCAAGATGAGGAAAATAAGGATCCAGAAGGAGCTGAAAGTGAGGGAGAAAGAGGAGAAACAGGGACAGAAGTTGAGGCACAAGCACCAAGAGAGACAGAGACTAGGGAAGAGCAGGAATCCCTCCCACAGGGAGAGGAGCAGCAGCCAGTGGAAAGTGTGGAGGTGGCAGATGAGGAGGAGGCTGAAGAAACTGTTGCAGCACAAGAAGATGAGGATGTGGAGTAAACTCTGGAGGGGAAAACTGCTGGGGAAAAACCTGATGGATTTTGTTGGTTGTTGGTTGTTTTCTTTGAGAAAAAAGCCCCATAACTGTGAATTTCCAAGCACACACTTTCAGTTCTCACTCTCCTCAGCCCCCTGAGGCAGGAGAAGCCTTTACCTGTCAAGTGGTTTATTATTTTGGGGGGGGAAAATAGAGATTTTCCATGTTTGTTTGTTGTTGTTTTTTACCAACCCTTCATTTCAGTGGGTAGGATTGGGGTGGTCTCTTGTTTCTTAGGTGGCTTCGTGCCAGGAGAGTTTCCTTTGGAGCAAAGCAGAGCGACTTCATCCCGCAAACAAAACCTTCTCCCCTCCAATGGCAACATCTCCATATTTAAGGAGGTTGTGGTTCCTCCCTCTCTGTCTGGAGACACCACAAATTGGGTCCCACAGTTGAATTTCACAACTTCCATGTTGACCCCATGACTCCCTCCCCCCCCCAGTGTTTTGTGGAGAGAATCTCGGTGGTGTCACGTTGTGTTTGTGCTTTGGTTTGGAGGTGAATGTTGTGATGAATGGAGATAAAAGGTCTATGCTGAGATGATCCCTGCCTCTGCCTGAATTTCTGGTGTCCTGGGAGAGGCTGGAGCTTTGGATCCAGCCTGGAAAGTCCTGGTTTATTCCTGGGGTTCAGCTCGGCTCGACGGAGCCGCCTGGCCGGGCTGGCACTAAACTCTTGGTGGAAGCTCAGTGGTTGGTCTTCACCTGGAGCACAGATTCTCCTTCCTGAATTGAAGGAGAAAGAAGGAATTCTGTTGCCATGACACTGCAGAGGTTATTCCTGGCATGGAGAGGGGCAGCTGGGAGCTTTCCTGCTGGATGGGTTGATGGGGGAGGATGTGCTTGGCCAGGAATCACCAACGTGAGGCCCCATCCAGGCTCCCAGACCTTCTCCAGCTTCTCCAACTGGGGGTAAAATGTTGGGATGAGGGAGTTTTCCCCCAGCAGAAAGGGAGATTTCAGCATTAACTTGAGGACAAAGTGGTGGGACTGCTCCTGACCTCCACCCTTCCCTCCAGCCTGGATCCATCAAGTCTTCTAGGATTGCAAGAACAGAGGAGATGAGCTCCAGGGAGATCCTTTATCCAGGAAAACACCCAGCTCAGGTCTTGATTCCTGATCCTGGCCTTGCCCACTTCCCACCCTGGTGGTGAACCCCTCTCCTGCAGAAACACACCGCAAAATTAGTCCTGGAAGTGTTTTGTTTACCAACCATATTTAATATCCTGAGTCACTAAATACCTCATGGGGGCTCCAAGGAGTTTGGGTCGTTATCTCCTGGGGGTGTAGCTGGGTCTTGAAGTGGATCCTCAAGGTGTTGGGTGTCCAGGGGGTTGGCTGCCACTGGGTCCCACCTTTTCCCTGGGCCTTTTGGGTGGTTTTGGAGTGTTTCAGGGCATCAAGCTCAGGTCAGGCCTTGGTGAGCTCAGAGCTGTGTCGCCGCCACCAATAACCCAAGTGGGGGTCTTGGGGGAGGTGCTGGTGGCACCTTGGGGTGCCAGGGCTGGGGTTTGAAGGCTGTGAAGGGTGGGAGGGGTTGGAAAGCTGCCTCCAAAGTGTCCTCATCCTATGGGTTTTGAGGGCAGGCAGGCAGCTTGCTGCCATCCTCTGCTCGGGTCCAGCCTCTGCCAAGAAAAGTCTGGGTTGTGTCTCCTCCTTTCAGAGTTGCTGGATTTTCCTCCTGGCTCAGCAGAGCTTGGTGGTGATGCCCAGTTTTTTCTCCTGCTTTTCTTCTCTGGGAAACTCCCCCTCACCCTGGATCTGGTCCCATTCTGATGGGAGCAGCTGGGCTGGGCTGAAGGGTTGAACCCATGTCTGGCAGCGTTTCGGGGATTGTTGCTTTAACTGGGGTGGATTTTTAAGGAAATCCCTTTTGATTTAAGGTTTATTTCAGAAAACTGATTCCTTCCTCAGGGTGGGCTCCATGAGCCAGCCAGTCAAACTCCACCTTGATGAGTAGCACAGTGAGTTCCTTCTGCCTTCCCCTTTCCCACCTTCTTTCCCTCCTTCCTGTTCTCCCAGTCTCTCCAAGACTGCAATGAACTGGGAGAAGAGGCCCCATCAAAGGGTGCAGGGGAGTTTGTTCATTGTGCTGCTTCCCAGCTGGAGTTTTGGAAGAAGACTCTTCCTGTTCAGTTCCTCCTGTCCCCTTTGGCTCTTTCCAGAGGTGTTGGTGCCACCGAAACACCTGCAGAACTTCCAGCAGAGATCAGGCCATGGGGTTTGACCTGGTTGCTCCACTGGTTCCTCCTCAAGGGGAGGAAAATCATCAGTATGGAAGGACAATTTGTAATTAATTCCCTTTAATTGGGGTCAGTGGGAGGGTTTCCTTGGTGTTCTTGAAGTTGGGGTTGGAAGAACAGCTCATCTCCTCATGGCAGAATCCAGCAGAGCTGAACTTGGATCCCTTCAACAACTACTTTTCAGCTCAATTAACAGGTTAATTATCAGGCACATGGTGTGTTTTGGACCCTCGCTGTGCTGTTCTGCCAGGTTTTCAACCTTCTGCTGAGGGACTGGTTGTCCCCAGCCCTTCCCCTGGACTTTGAGCTCCCTGTTCCCTTCCAAAGGCCAAGGAGTGAGTCCTTCTCCAGAGGTGGCTCCGTGCTTTGTGTTTGGGGTCAAACCCCCTGAATTTGGTGCAGATCCAGAAACTCCTGGTGCTCAGAAGCAGAGTTACAGGTTCCAGGGCTCCCTGCTCCTCTGGGATGCAGGCAGTGAACTCCAAACATCTGCCACCAGTTAATTAGCTGTGCTAATTAAACCCCCCTGGCAGTGCTTGAAGAGGATAGACCTTGGTCTGCCCATGATCCACAGGAACATCCAAGCTCCTCATCCATCCCTGAAGATGCCACCAACTCTGAGCATGTGAGGAGAAGAAGCAGGAACCAGTGGGGAGGGAATTCCATGGGTGCCCCAAATCCATGGGAATGTTTTCTCTGAGGATGCTGCTGGGATGGACAGGAGGTGAGATGGGGTGAAACATTCACCCCCACCAGGGTGGGTTTTGGATGCTGTTGCTTTTCCCCCAGGAAAAGGGAGCTGAATTCTTTCCTCCCTCCCTCCTGACACCTGGATCCCCTCTGGATTTATTGGAGAACGCTTAATTAAGCACCACAATTCCAATTAATGCAGCTCAGCATTTCCCCCAGAGCACTCTCATGCCCACAACAGCTGCTGTGGTGCCCTTGCAGCTGGGAGCAGAATCCACCTGGATTTTCTGCCCAGATCCCAGTTCCTGCCAAAGCTCTTGGGTATTTTATCCTGTTAATTAATAATTCTAATTATTAGAACCACCTGCACCACTCTCAACTCCTTCCCCATCACTCCTGAGCCTGCCCCTCTCCTCTGAAATGGTGTTTTTGTAGCACCCAACCAAGGATCCAGGGAGGAAACAGCAGGAAAAATCCCAAGGGAAGAAACTGCAGGTTTTGGGATGAGTTCTGGGATGAGTTTTAGGAGCACAATCCCCTCTCCTGGCAGGAATTCCTGTGGATTTACCTGGCCTTGTAGCTCTGCCATCATCTTGGGGTTCCCAAGGAGCCTCAGAGGGGAGTTTTGGGGTGTTGGATCTTCCCAGGGTGTCTCCCAGTCTCCAGCCACGAAGGGATGGTTGGGAGGGTCATTTATTTCTTCTTTTGAGGTGAGAAACACACAAAACTTTAAAGGGTGTGACATTGAGGACTTGTTTGTGGAATTGGCAAAATCATTTGGTCTGAATGTTGCCAGGCTAGAAATCCCTGAGGATTTCCTGAAGATCATGGAAGTATTCTGGGAGTCTCCAGTCAAAGTGCTGACGTGGCCGCTGGTTATTAACGGGCTCTTCAATCTTCCCTGTTTCCTTCTAGAATGGGGAAATTAATTTATCTCAGCTCCAATCACTGCCTGCTGTGAGAATTCCCAGGTTTAGGGCAAGATTTCCTTTAGGTGCCTCCAAACCCACCTTCCCCAGCCCAGAGGGGGGGATTTATTCAGCCCCTCTGTCCAAAATCCCTGGGCTTCTCCTCACTGGGCTCTCTATTCCTTAATTCCCTCCCCTAACTCTGTTAAAAACCATTCTCAGCCTCTTCTTTTGTCATTCTGGCACCTGAGGGGCTGCAATAAACCCCTCTGGGAGCTTTTCTTTCCCCACTACTCAAGCCATCTCATAGGTGCTTCAACTCCTTCTCCATCCCATGTTTTTAGGAGTTGTGGCCACAAAACTGGGAACATAAAATGAAATCCTGCAGCAGCACCAACTGCAGAAGGTTGGTTGTTCTTCCTGCATCTCCTCACTCTGGGATTGCTTGGTGTTTAAGTGGATTAAAATAATAATTAAAGCAGAAAGCAACAACAAAAATAATCCCTGGAGCCACAGACGTGGCTGAGGCACAACCTGGGGGTGTCTGGGGGAACAGGGTGATGCCCTCTCTGTTTCTACCCTCCAAAACATGGGTATGATGACCTGATGTGGCCAATTTTCCTTGTTCTCCAACTGGAAAAGCAGCTTTTCTCTTTGTTCCATGTCTTTTTTTTTTGCTTCAAGCTCCCCTGATGGAGCCTTTCCCAAGGTCAGGCATCTTTTCCTTGCCAGGAGAAGGTTCAGTCTGTCCCAGGCAGAGCTGAGCTGCCCCCACCCTCCACATCATTTATAGCCATTTAGGTCAGAAATTGAAATAAAAGTCTCTTTGAGCTCCTTGTCCTTTGGTTCAGGTGACAGAGGCAGGAAGGGTGTGGAGCCCAAGGAGCCCTTGGGGCAGTGGGGGCTGCACTTGGGGGTCCCCTCGTCTCTCCTCAAACATTCCCTCCCACAGCCTGGTTGTTTTTAAGCTGCTTTCATCCACTTTGGGGCAAAACCTGAGCAAAACCCACCATCTGGGTAGGATGAAGCTTTTGCAGCTGCTGCTCCTCAGCTCCGGGGTCCCTGAGGTGGGGGTAGGGGGACACCCTCAGTCTGGGGGGCTCTGTGTCATGACCCTGGGGTTGTTAGAAATGAAATGTGGGTGTTTTCACACCCTAAGAAGCACATTGTTGGGTTGTTTTTTAATCTATACCCTAGTGTTAGGAATACGTTTGTTTAAGAGAAGTGAGATCTCTGCACATTCCAGTGACACCTGGGGTGGTTTTACAGTCCCAGAAACCGAGGGACTTCACTGGGCTCTGACAGTCATAGAATATTCATTAGTAAATCCAGTAGAAATCCAGCCAAATAAAAAATTACTAAAAATAATGAGTTTGCTGCACTAAGAGTTACTTTTAGAACTATGTGCTTTGTGAAACTACCAGCCCATGCTGCCAAGGATCCTGCAGGTTGTGATGACATCAAGTCTTCCAAGAACCTGTGGTGCCCACAGACAAAGTGATTCTGACCCACCTGGGCAACCCACCGGTGGGAGACGAGACAGGAGCAGGATGGGAGGACCAGGAGAGACCAGGACAACGACAACAAAGGACTAGAGTCAACAAAGACCCCAGGAGACCCTCGAGCTGCATCATTACAAGGAGAGCCAATTCCAGGAAATGACTATGGACAAGAATTCTGGGAACTCATTGACGTGGAACTGAACATGCCTGGTTTTGGTGTGTATTACTTGGGGTGTTTCACTAACTGGTCAGAGCACTCCTGGTGCAGAATCCCCAGGGCTGCAATAAACAAACCCTGCTCAGGAACTGCTCATTTATTGTTACTGGGTCTTCATCCCTGAATCCTCACCCAGCCTCTCACTTCGTGTTAGAAATGAAATGTAGTGTTGATTTTGCATCCTAGTGCTAGAAACACAGGTTTGGTTTATATCCCAGTGTTAAAAATATCTAGTTTGTTTGAGAGAAGTGAGATCTCCACGTTCCAAGGACACCAGGAGGGGTTTGTGGCCCAAGAAACCGAGGGAGTGAATTGGGCTCCACCTGGGGATCCCAACATGGAGAAGGGTTTATGGCCCAAGGTCAGACCCAACAAAGCCCCTTCTGTCCTGCTGCTCAGGGCAGGTGACACCAGGGGGTTTGTTAACTGGGGAGACAGCCCAGGGGGCAAGGAAGGTCAGAATTTTACCTGAAAAGGTAAAAAGTGACCTGCTAGGGTGGGATGTGTGAACGGGGGCGGGAAACTTACAGGGTCATTAGCAGTGTGGGCTGGGCTGTGAGCCCTGCAGTGCCCAGGCAGTGGGGACACGGGAGGGAACTTTGGGAACAGGGAATATGACCCGTTATTGA
>NW_009951909.1:108256-118218 GCF_000747805.2 Chaetura pelagica | reverse complement strand
TTTTAACAAACCTCTCCACACTTGGGGGGGGCAAAGTCGCGGGAACATCCTGACAACCGGTAGCCCCCCGGTACTGGCCCGCGACAGGCTCATCTTTGCCCAGCTCTCCAGTCTGTCTCAATCTCGCTGAATGGCACAGCCTTCAGGTATATCAGCCAATCCTCCCAGCTTCGTATGATCAGCAAACTTGCTAAGGATACACTCCATCCCCTCATCCAGGTCATTGATGAAGATGTTGAATAAGACTGGGCCCAGTACTGACCCCTGGGGAACACCACTAGTCACAGGTCTCCAGCTGAGCTCTGCACTGTTGATCACAACCCTCTGGGCTCTATTGTTTAGCCACTTCTCGATCCATCTCACTGTTCTAATTCACACTTTCTGAGCTTATCCACAAGGATGTTATGGGAGACAGTCTCAAAAGCTTTGCTAAAGTCGAGGAAGACAACATCCACTGTTCTACCTGCATCTATCCATTCTGTCACACCATCATAGAAGGCTATCAGATTAGTCAGACATGAAGCCTGAAGCCCAGTGGCATGGCTCATGTTCAAATACTAGAGAATCACAAAAGTGTTGGCTGGGATTGCATCCTGGAACTTTCTACTCTGACCTCCTACTCAATGCTCCAGCTCTCTAACAGGTTGCTGGGTCTTTGCCTAGCCAAGCCTCCAAGGATGGAGACCCCTCTGTGGGCCAGCTTTGTCAGTGCTACGCCACCCCCTAGTGAAGAGGGTGCCCAGTCTGAGCCTTCTAAGCTGCAATGTGTCAGCCTAGTCTCACTGGCTGCTACTACTTAGACAATCTTGGCCCTACCACTTTGGCAGTCACCCCTCGCATGGCTGCAGGCATCTCTTAGACTGTACAAACTGGGCAAACCTGGCTCCCTCAGCCTCTGTGTGCCTTAGGACCTTGTGGTGGTTAAGACACGGACTCCAGGGTGAGAAGCAATGGAATAGTTTATTATGAGAAAATGCTCCCTTATATACTTTTACAGTAGGAACTGAGAATAAACAACTGGGGTACAGAGAGTGTAAACAGCATTCACACCTGCTCCACAGCACATACACAGACCTTGGGCTCCCAGGATGTAGCCAATCACACACCAAGCACATGATAAACACTGTTCTGATTTTTGTCAACATTCGCAGTGCTGCTCACAGCAAGCCCTGGCCCTTAGCTGGTCTCACATTGTTTTGCCTACTTCTTTACAGATAGAGGAGGCCCTTTTTCTTTTCTCATGGCTATTTTCCACAGGACCTGTGGAAAGGGAGGGTCTCTGCTGGACCTTCACCAGGTTTCTCACATTCCTCTTGAACAGGGGGTTAAACCCCTTGCACAGCACACAAAGTGCAGCCTCATCCAGGGACACAGACAGGGAGGTAATAACTCCCTGTGGTGCACTGGCTGTTCTTCTCCTTACATGGCCTAATTTGTGGTGCAACTTTGTTGTGGGGAGGACACGCTCTGTGTTTCATGCCCACTGGAAAGCATAGTAAGAAAAACCTGAGAAAAAGGAAGATATTAAGTAGGAAGAAGAGTTCTTTTCATGTAACCAGCATTTGCTGACAAGCATGTTTTCTGATGCTGTTATCTATCTTCTCCCCAAAGTTTACCAGACACAGGACAAAGACAACAAACTGCCTTTATGGAAGTGACTAGGAGTATGGAAATGTAAACAGGTCTCTAAAACCTGTGAGAATCACAGATAAAACCATTCACAGCTATCCTTCTGTCATATTTTTAAATAATTGTGGAATATGCATTGCCATGACTTCTAAAAACTGAATCATTCAGTCAGACAGTCCTCAGGGGACTCCAAATTACAAGGGCACAGGAGTCCTGATCCACAGCTGAAGCAAAAATACAGTTGCTTTACCTAATGAACAATCCCTAACTGGAGAATAACTTAAATCACAGAGACTGGAAACTTTGGAGGAGAATACAGGGAGCTTAGAAAACACCCTTTGAAAAGCTTAGTCCCAGGGCTGCTGAATGTGCAGGAGGCTGTCCTACTCAAAGGCACAGCTAGGCTATCTCATGCATGCATTATCACTGGACATGCTTACAACTTTGCAAAATCTCAACGTCTCTCCAAATAATATGTTAGGAACCAATCATGGTATTTCATTATCTCCAGCAAGAGCTCATGAAGATTCTTATGATATTTGTACAAATGCATTGCTGATTTACCTTTGTGGTTACCTGATAGAAAGAGCAGTCCTGATTGATTTATTGTCGTGGTTTGACTCAGGATTGGCAATTGAACCACCGACAATAACGCTCTCAATCCCCTCCCCCTCCCACCCAGGTAGGGAAGGAGAGAGAAAATTAAGGAGAGAGACTTTCTGGACTGAAAACTAAACTACACAGCTTTAATTAAACACTAATGATAAAAGAAAATATGTATAATTATATACAGATGTGTTCAGGAATGTGCAAAACCCTATTGCCTCCCCCACCCCCAGCAACTCCCATGGCACTCTTCTTAGTTGTGAGCAGTTCTGAAAAGTCCCAGAGCACTGCCGGAGAGAGGCAGAGCAGACAGGAGCTGAGGGTAGAGTTATGAGGGTCAGGAATGCACGAGCCTAGGGATCAATGGTGATGGATAGATGGAGTCCTCCCCGGACACTGGCCATGGATGGAAGAGAAGGGAAGAAGAAACAAGAAGGAAGTTGACTTCCGTGATCTCTGACCTTACACCGAGCTTACGTAGATATATGGAATGGAGTACTTGGGTCGATTTTTCTGTCCATCTAGTCCACTCCTCCCTACAGGAGGGTTGCAGATACGACTCTTCTCCTCCCTGTAGCATCAGACGCCACAGTTTCAACAAGTAGAGCAAAATGACCTTGAAGTCCAAGCAGCAACATAAACATTCCAGTGTTATCAGTCCACTAGCTGGAAAACTTGCTGCTAGTTAGAGAGTTTAGAGAGTTCTCTAAAGGAAAAAAGATTAGTAAAAGGAAAATAGACTTAATCCTGACTTAAACCGGGGCATGTACAAATGCCATTCAAATGAGATTTAATCACAGTATTTGTGTTTGTGGAATACCTCATCACCAACAGCAAGTTATAAGACATTTGATAGAATTTTTCAGGTGTGCACTCGTGCTAGGTGTTATGAGCTGTGCACACACCCCCACTGGAGAAAAGCCTTCTCATCAAGGAGCAATTCATAAATACAGAAAAAAATAATTTCCTTCATTCCTCATTCCAACAGAATGTGAGTATGTCCCAATTGAATACTCTGTATTCAATTTAATATTACCTGTCTGAAATGAAAGGCTGTTGGGTAATTCTTTGAGCAAGCGTGTGTGCGTGTACATGCATATGCAAAGATACACTAGATACATGCACCCATCAAGTTTATCAGTCCACCATAAATGTTTTCAGGGAGAAAGAAAGAAAGGTGTTTCCACTTGAAACCCTCATATTCAAGTGTTTGTAAGTTTCTGAATTAAATGTAATATTCAGGAAGAATGTTTCACATTCAGAGTCTCATCTCAGTGGTTCCTTTTTCCCCCAACATGTCAGTAAGATTTCAGACAGTTTAGAAAATGAGTTTGCAACATTTAAGCAGATTGTTCAGATTATTTTTCTTGTTTAACTTAGCTAAATTTAGATTGTAACTTCCTTTCTAAAAGACCAATGTACCTTGGACAGTGAGGATGAGTTAGGGCTTATCAATGCTTCTATGACAGAGCTTCAGCCCCTTTGAGAAGGGTACATCAGATTCCCTAAAATCAGAGTTTATTAAAGAAATTTCTTTGTTCCTAAGGAAAGAACACTGAAAAATATGAGAGAAAATAAAATTTGGGCAGCAATGAGGAAGGGATACCTACAAATCATGGCCAGTACTCAGGGGCTTCCACTGTTGCCTGTTATGGGAAAGAGGGAAACATCTGATGCCTGCATGGTCTTGCTTCACTGCATGACACACCAAGAGCTGCTTGCAAAAGGTGGCAAGCCCAGCAGGCTAAATCCCCATTCTCTGTTGCATGGCAGGGGGTTGCTACTTCTTTTGTTTCTTTTGATGAAGGTTCTGAACCATATTTGTTCCTCATTTTTCAATTTGTCTATAATGGTCACATTAGGGACTACAGCTCCTAAAGTGCATATTCCTGACCAATTTGCTGGCAACACCTTTCTAGCTTTATCTCCACGTATCCAATACCAACCTTTTCCTTCTGAGACCAGCCAATTTCTACAAAAAGGCCTTCCTATCAAAAGAGTTTGGGCACATTCTGAATATCTTCCCACAAATCACAGAATCACAGAATCTTAGGGGTTGGAAGGGACTTTGAAAGATCATCTAGTCCAACTCTCCTGAGAGAGCAGGATCACCTAGAGTAGGTCACACAGGAACGCATCCAGGCGGGTTTAGAATGTCTCCAGTGAAGGAGACTCCACAACCTCCCTGGGCAGCCTGTTCCAGTGCTCTGTCTCTCTCACAGTACAGAAGTTTTTTCTGATGTTTACGTGTAACCTCTTATGTTCCAGTTTGTACCCATTGCCCCTTGTCCTATCACTGGTCATCACTGTAAAAAGACTGGCTCCATCCTCCTTACATTTGCCCTTAACGCATTTGTAAACATTGATAAGGTCGCCCCTCAGTTTCCTCTTCTCCAAGCTAAAGAGACCCAGCTCCCTCAGCCTTTCCTCATAAGGAAGATGGTCCACTCCCTTAATCATCTTTGTGGCTCAGTGCTGGACTCTTTCAAGCAGTTTCCTGTCCTTCTTGAACTGAGGGGCCCAGAACTGGACACAATATTCCAGATGCGGCCTCACCAAGGCAGAATAGAGGGGGAGGAGAACCTCCCTTGACCTACTAACCACACCCTTTCTAATGCACCCCAGGATGCCATTGGCCTTCTTGGCCACAAGGGCACATTGCTGGCTCATGGTCATCCTCCTGTCTACCAGGACCCCCAGGTCCCTTTCACCTACACTGCTCTCTAGCAGGTCAGCCCCCAACCTGTACTGGTACATGGTGTTGTTCTTCCTCAAATGCAAAACTCTACACTTGCACTTGTTGAACTTCATCAGGTTTCTCCCTGCCCAAATGTCCAGCCTGTCTAGGTCCCACTGAATGGCAGCACAGCCTTCTGGTGTGTCAGCCCCTCCTCCCAGCTTGGTGTCATCAGCAAACTTGCTGAGGGTACATTCTGTACCCTCATCCAGGTCGTTGATGAAGATGTTGAACAACACTGGTCCCAGTACCGACCCCTGAGGGACTCCACTAGTCACAGGCCTCCAACTAGATTTTGTCCCATTGACTACAACTCTCTGACTCCTTCCTTTCAACCAGTTCTTGATCCACCTCAGTGCCTGATCACCAAACCCATACTTGATCAGCTTATCTACAAGGATGCTGTGGGAGACGGTGTCAAATGCTTTACTGAAATCAAGATAAACCACATCTACCGCCCTACCATCATCTATCCACCTAGTTACTTCTTCATAGAAGGCTAAATGGGGATACAAAGAATGTATCTTTTAGACAGTTTACCTTATCCATGCTTTTTGGGGGGTTGTACCTTTGTATACAAGTGCAATACTTGTTCCTTGGTATCAGGGTAGTTATTTCCCAGTCCTGGGTTTCTAATTCCTTACTATATTAGAGGTTTTGTTTATCCGGAGGTTGGTCCAGGAGATACTGGAAGGAATAGGGACACCAAACATAGATACCTCTTTCCTGAATGTTCAGGGAAATTAGTACAAATCCAGCAGCTGGACTTGTTGCTTGTTCTAGCTATCTCCTGGGCCAAGCTGATGTGCTTGTTTTTTTTCTAAGGCATGTGTCCATGAAATATGTTCCCAAGCTAGTTATTAGTATTAGGCTCACATTGTTGAGTTCAACAAACCCATATTCTACTGGATGCACATGACCTCTGATTAACTCTGATTATCTACACGGGCAAGATAAAACTACTAAGGTTAATACAGTTATTACACAGAATAATATTAATAGTCCATGGGGGAAACTGAGCTCTAAATAAGTATCCCCCAATTCTCAAGGCTGTTTAGTCTTAAGAAGAGAAGACTAATAGGGGACCTTATTAACGTCTATAAATATCTGAAAGGTGGATGTCAAGAATGGGCCAACCTCTTTTCAGTGGTGCCCTGTGATAGGACAAGGGGCAATGGGTGCAAACTGGAACATAGGAGGTTCCATATAAACATCAGAAAAAACTTCTTTACTGTGAGAGTGGCAGAGCACTGGAACAGGTTGCCCAAAGAGGTTGTGGAGTCTCCTTCTCTGGAGACTTTCAAGACCTGTGTGGATGCATTCCTGTGTGATCTGCCCTAGGTGTTCCTGCTTTGGCAGGGGGGTTGGACTCGATGATCTTCAGAGGTCCCTTCCAACCTGGTGTCCATGCATAATAGGTATGAGGATCTGCAAGTGGAACCGAACAATAACCAGGATGATGGTTCAGCCTGGTGGAAAGAGGTTAGGGAATCCTCTGTATCATGCATCCAGTCTGCTTGTTGGGCCTGTCTCAGGGCAAGTAGGGTGCGATTCCAGTAGTCTATCCCTCTTGCACTCCCTGATAGTTTTCAACCTACTCACCTCCTCCCAGAGCTCTGTCACTAAGTGGAGGAGTTCCTCTACCTGTGCACACCTCCCATAGGTGTGCTCACTGCTACCATCTGGTACTGGCATAAAAGCAGGGCACATCCTGCAGCCCGACACCTGGGAGGCAGCATGTTCCCACTGGAGCTCTGTCTGGGAAGCTGCATCAGTCATGGGGGGTGCAGAGTTTAGAGTGGACATGGATTTCTGCTGAACAGATGACATTGCTCCCTGGTCGAGCTGGCAAAGTTTCAGCACCCTTTCTGGGACTGTCTTCTGTGCAAACTGCTGCACCATGTCCTTTCTTCCATGCCACACCCTGTTTGTCCACCCTGGTCACTTTGCACTCCCTAAGGGCTTTTTTTTAAACGTGGGAGGGGCTCAGGGGGAAACTGCACATCTGAGCACTGCCCAGCGAGAGAGCCTGCCATTTTTTCACAGAATTGTCATGGTTGGAAAAGACCTCTAAGATCACCAATTCCAACTGTCCACCCAGGGAAAAAACAAACAAACCACCACCACACACCCCACAAAACCCACAACACACAACCCCCAAAAAACCCATCATGCCCACTAGGGCATGCCCTGAAGTGCCACATCTACATATTTCTTGAATACCTCCAGGAATGGTGACTCCACCACCTCCCTGGGCAGGCTGTTCCGGTGGCCTAACTACTCTTTGTGTAAAGAAATTCTTACAAATATCTAGTCTAACCCTCCCCTGCCTGCCCCACTGCAACCTCCTTTCAGGTAGTTGTCGAGAGCAATGAGGCCTCCTCTCAGCCTTCTCTTCTCCAAACTAAACAATCCCCATTCCCTCAGCCTTTCCTATAGGACTTGTTCTCTAGACCATCCACCAGCTTGGTTGCTCTTTCCTGAACACACTCCAGCACCTCACTGTCCTTGTAGCGAGAGGCCCAGAACTGCACACAGGACTCGAGGTGTGGCCTCACCAGTGCTGAGTACAGGGGCACAAACGCTTCTCTACTTCTGCTGGCCTGCCTTGGCCACCTGGGCACACTGCTGGCTGTCAACCAGCACCACCAGGTCCTTTTCCACGGGGCAGCTTTCCAGCCACTCTGCCCCAAGCCTGTAGCCCCAAACCTTTTCAGACAAGCCCTGCTCTTTTGAAACATGAGAATTAAAAGTTTGCACACATAAAAATTAAAACTTTGGCCAGCATAAACATACTGGGTTTATTTATTTGTATGATTGAGTTACTTTTACCTAGTCGTGATTTTTTTCCTGTCTAAGGTTTGAATGAGTTATCTTTATCTCATAGTGAATGTTTGGTAAGTTAATTGTGATTGAGTTGCCTTTCTCACATTGTTAACTTTTTGCCTGTATCTTGTCGTCAATCAAATGGGAAATACAGGGGGGGAAAAAAAAAAGGAGGTAAAAGCAGTCAATCAAATGTAAATTATGAGGATGCTGGGGTTGTGGGACTCTGTGCCCATAAATTCCTCAATATGAAAGAAACCAACGCCCAAAAAACAAAAGGGGGAGAAAAAACAAGGTGGGGAGGAGCAGTCCAGGGAGGGCTGCAAAATGTATATTTTTGCATTTAAAAGCCTTCTGAACCACTTCACTTTCATTTAATTTCTTAAATTGGTCTGAAGAAATGCACATGGATATGTATTTCTTATATACTAGGGAGTGGCATCTTGCCTTGCACAAAGGGCCAGCCTAAGGGTTTGTGCATCACTGAAACCTCATTTAAAACTTGAAGATAGGACTTGAACAAAACCTGAATATTAGTGGGCAACAAATGGTATGCACCATCAGGAAGTATGTTCTAGTTTTAGGTTTCAAGTGCTTTATTTTAAATTGCCTGTTTACTTTAAAAAAATACCAGATCCAGAAGAAAAATTCAGCTGTGTGTGTAATGTTTATATTCAATTGTGTAATACCAATTTGGTATTAAACATACAAAAGGAACAAAACCAAACCAAACAAAGCAAACAAAAAGTCAGACAGCAGTGGGTATCGGTCATTGTCTCTTTAAAACAGCAAGACATATTCCATAGTCCACATGTATTTTGCTATTTTTTCAACTGAAGTGGTATATTGATGTGATTTAGCTGCAGCTAGGAAGCTGGTAGCACTTTCAAACACTGAGGGTCACATGACACTAAATCAGCTTTATACAGCACAGTGCCATTTTTCACCCAGCAGCAGATCTCTTGATACGCTTCATATTGTAGAATAAAAATGGGTTTCCAGATGTGGAAAGATGATGACAAACAAAACTACTAGAGTGAAACTCCAACAGGGCAAGTTGTCACCGTTTGACTCAGGTCAGACAACAATGCTCTCGATCCCCTCCCCCTCCCACCCAGGTAGGGAAGGAGAGAGAGAAAAAGAGAGAGACTTGGCTGGATTGAAAACTAAAATACACAGCTTTAATTAAAACACTAATGATATAAGAAAATATATACAATTATATACAAATATGTTCAGGTATGGGCAAAATCCTCTAGCCTCCCCCCACCCCCAGCAACTCCCACAGCACTCCCCTCAGATCGGACAGTCCTGAGGAATCCTGGAGATGCTGCTGGAGAAAGCAGAGTGATGAGGGTCAGGAGAGCTCGAGCCTAAGGGTCAACAGCGATGGATGGACAGAGTCCTCCCCGGACGCCGGCCATGGACAGAAGAGAAGGGAAGAAGCAGGAGGGAAGTTGTCTTCTGTGATCTCTGACCTTCCTCTGAGCTTACGTAGATATATGGAATGGAATATCTTTGGCCAATTTTGCTGTCTGTCTAACTCAGCTTCCTATGGGAGGGTCACAGATCTCCCTGTAGTGTCTGAGCCTGCAGAGCGAAGGTGCGACCTTGAAGCCTCAGTAGTTAGAAAAACATTCCACTGTCTTATCAGCTCTAGCTAGAGCACACTGTTGCTAGTTAAAAGAAAGCTTACTGAAGGAAAAAAAAAATCATTAAAAAGAAAATTGGCTTCAGCCTGGCTCAAACCAGGACACAAGTTATAGCATGAACACTGAACATGGAGCTGAGAACCTGCAGCTTTCTCAGAGGTCAAAGCATATTTTCTTGTCTGACTTCCAGCTCAGATGAAGCAGCATATGCTTGTGAATACATGATGACAGAGGCCTGTGTCCCTTAAAGAGTTTAGCACAAGACCATTTTCTTCCAAAGGCACCTTTTTGTCCTTGGGTTTTTAATGTGTGAAACATCTTCAATCGCAATACAGTTTGATTGTACCAGTTCACCTTTTATCATACCATGTTCTTGCTGCATATTCTTTTACAGAGCAATACAAAAGACAGGACTACTTCAGCTGGCTATTTCAAGTATATCTGTATTACTGTCTGTCACAGTGTCACCGTTTGACTCAGGTCCGACAACAATGCTCTCGATCCCCTCCCCC
>NW_009951909.1:106637-107782 GCF_000747805.2 Chaetura pelagica | reverse complement strand
GAGAGATCAAGCCTGAGGATCGACGGTGATGGATGAACAGAGTCCTCCCTGGACGCCGGCCATGGACGGAAGAGAAGGGAAGAAGAAGAAGGAAGGAAGTTGTCTTCTGTGATCTCTGACCTTCCTCTGAGCTTACGTAGATATATGGAATGGAATATCTTTGGCCAATTTTGCTGTCTGTCTAACTCAGCCTCCTATGGGGGGGTCACATATCTCCCCATAGTGTCTGAGCCGGCAGAGTGCAGGTGCAGCCTTGAAGCCTCAGTAGTTAGAAAAATATTCCAGTGTCTTATCAGCCTAGCAGAGCACACTGTTGCTAGTTAAAAGAAAGCTTACTGAAGGAAAAAAAAATCAGTAAAAAGAAAAATTGGCTTCATCCTGGCTCAAACCAGGACACACAGTTTGACTCAGGATCGACAACGATGCTCTCGATCCCCTCCCCCTCCCACCCAGGTAGGGAAGGAGAGAGAGAATGAGAGAGAGAGACTCTCTGGATTGAAAACTAAACTACACAGCTTTAATTAAACACTAAGGATGAAAGAAAATATGTATAATTATATACAAATGTGTTCAGGAATGTGCAAATGCCTATTGCCTCCCCCCACCCCCAGCAAATCCCACAGCACTCTCCTTAGCTGTGAACAGTCCCAAAAAGTCCTGGACTGCTGCTGGAGAGAGAGCAGAGTTATGAGGGTCAGGAGAGCTCAAGCCTAGGGGTTGATGGTGGTGGATGGACGAAGTCCTCCCTGGATGCCCAGCCATGGACAGAAGAGAAGGGAAGAAGAAGCAGGAAGAAAGTTGTCTTCTGGAGCCTTCAGAGTAGGGAGTTTAGCAGCTTGTTCAGAGACAGTGCTTTTCTGGGGTGAGTCATATATCCATGGACTTGGAATATGTGCAGAAAGTCTATGTTTGAAGTATCTTATTAAGTTAACTGCTTTCAAGCAAACAAAAACTAGGTCACAAGAATATTTAGATTGCCAGTTAGGGAGAAAATATGGCTCAAATTTTGCTACAGTGCTACAACAAGATGCAGGAGACTGGACTCTTGGCTTTGGACAGTGGGGTTGCTTTTTTCATCCAGCATTAGGGGTGTAGCTGGAGCTCTGATGCTGGCTTTTCCAGATGAGCTCACTAGGTCTGCCAGG
>NW_009951909.1:105330-105536 GCF_000747805.2 Chaetura pelagica | reverse complement strand
AGAATGTTGCCCACCGCCGATAGCAGCAGGCGAAAGGGGCAAGTCCCCTCCTCACCATTGTTGGGGTGGAGGGGCTGGGGCTGCAGCAGGAACCGAGCACCAAGCCCGTCGGCCTAGAGACAGCAGCGAATGGGCGTGGCGCAGTCCGCACTGCGGTCCCTATGGCAGGCCCGAGCGGGCAAAACGGGCCCCGCCCCCCGCAAAAA
>NW_009951909.1:104769-105196 GCF_000747805.2 Chaetura pelagica | reverse complement strand
TTTGGCAATGAGACTTTTCTCTTGGCTGGATAATTTTTCAGAATCTTAGCTTTATATGCACATATATATTTCAATAAAGAAAAATATATGGGTAATAAGGCTAATACCTGAATGCTCAGCTTAATTGTTCAGCCATGGGATTCAGTGTTTATTTGTCCTTTTCTTAAGACAGCAATGCAGGAAGGTATTGCAAGTGAAATAACAGTTTTATAAGTTCTCAGTGTGGTTTCTGATACAATAGATTGTAGTGTACATGGAGAGGGGAAAAAAAGCTGTTGCCATAATAGTGGAATGAAGCACAAATAAAATTATTGCTGGACCATATGGTTTGTTAAACTCAATTGATATATGTTTTTGTAACATATTTTTGTTTAGGGCTGGTGAAAGCAGAAAGATCAGAAACCTGCCATTGTTACAAGGGAGAAAG
>NW_009951909.1:96053-103562 GCF_000747805.2 Chaetura pelagica | reverse complement strand
CAGTTCAGTTAAGACTTCATTTGCCTCTGTTGTTTTCTTAACTATTTTTTCTTTAGTTGGCTGTTTCTCTTGATTCTTTTTTAATGAATGCTTGTGGTAAAGGGCTGCCTCATCACAGCTAGCCAGCTTCACCCGTGACATGTTAATCTTTATTGCTACCATTGTCTCCTAGAGAGAAGTACCAAGGGCAGATGCTTTGTCATTCAGAGCCTCTTCAGCATTACACTTTCCTAATGCTATCTAATTTTTGGTCGTGTCAGAAGTAAATTGGCTGCATTTAAATTACTAAAATTTATAAAGCAAATGGATAAACCGTTTGCCCTCAAGACATTTGATGTCATTCTTCCTCTGAAGAAATGCTCTTCAATCTCTTTTTGAAGCTTCTATTGTATAGTTGCTGCTACTTGGGTCTGTTGCTGCTACCTCTTGCCACTAAACATAACACCCACTTAGAGTTTTAGATATTCAGAGGGAATACTTCGGCCTTTTTATTAATAATTTTGGATTAGACATCACCTCACTGGTCCCGGTGTCAGATGATCTTATTGAGATTTTACCTGCTAGGAAAAAAAATTGATCAAATTTTGAGGTGCATTGTTCTGGATGAGTATGCTGGGAGTCTGAAGCTCTATCTGTATGAGGAAATATGGCCTTCGCTAATCTCCTTCTCATTGGAAAGTATACTGTAGTCTGGAAAAAATTACTACTTTCAACCTTTGTTCTCAACAGAGTCTTAAATGTGTTTAGGGTTCTTGATAACTGCCTCACTGTCTTCTCTGGTACATCTCCTAAGTACCATCACTGAAAAGTGTGGATTCATGTGTTGAACTGCAACACAACATGTCAAAGAAAACATCTGCTGATAACACATAAGTGGCATGAAGCTATGCAACCTGGTGGAATGCAGAGTAATTTTTTACTATATCATGAAGAGGGAATGGTGCGGCAAGTTGTATTTTCAATAATTACATTTAGGATGTCACTTTGCTAAGGAGGCAATCCTCTAACCCACCACCCACCAAAAAAGGAGGGAGTGAAGAGAAAGCTTCAAGATTTTTACAGTGATTTGACAGATGCCACGGGGTGTGCCCTTTCTGCTGTCTGATAAGTCCTGTGTCTAGTGGCATTGCACTCCTAAGCCTGCAGAAAGAAATAGGGCCAGTTCAGTCACACTTACAGTAGTTAGTTCCATGCTGCTAATGATATACATCATTGGATTGACCTTGGATTTTAGTTCCAGAATTGCCTCAGTTCTACCCAAACCTGATTTGGTTATATAATGTATATAATACATTATACTACATTATAATGTATATGCATAATTTTTGCATCCAGGATGCTGAATCATGCAGCTGCAGATTTGGGTTATTCTATCCAAATCCCAACTTCAGCTTCTAGGACTACTGTGTATGTGGTATGTCTAGGCTTTTTTTTGCTTGTTATTTATTTCACTTTGAGTCCTGTATTTTGGACATTGCCTGGCTCAGCAGTCTCACTATGCCTAATTGGAATCTTGACCCTACTGCAAATTTGGATTAATGATAAAAGCAGCTAGGTGGACAGATCCTATCATTAGCAGGACTGCTGAATCATATTGCCTAATTGACCTCTGGAAAGCTTTGTAGTCTCCCCACACAAGCTTGTTGTCAGAGGCCCATTTATCTTCTAGCTTCTTGAAGCTCAGTACTCATTAATTCAGCTTTGTGATCAATGTCAGTCAGTCAGTTTTCATATGTGCTATACATATGTGGTATTAGATCATCTTTACTTTCTTGATCTCAAATATTCCAACATCTGGAAAATGTTAAAGCCTGCTGAGCTGTATTTATCTGCCAAAACTATGCTCCAAAGATGCACCATATGGCCAAGAGTTTTTTGAGAAATGAAAGTAAGGAGACTTACAGAAGAGATTCACTGCTTATGCCTCTAAACAATGATGCATAACTCAAAGTGGAGGTGGCTGGTTGTAGTTCAGTTATTTTTCTCTTGAGTGGTTATGAAACACACAGGCAATACTGTATTTCCAAATGTATTTAGTTTCAAATGGCAGCTACTTAATGGCCACTAGACACTTCCCCACCTGCAGTTCCTTCTGCATTTGCCAGCTAATTTGTGTAACTCTAATTATATTCCTTTAGGAAAAAAGCCAAAAATCACTATAGTGTTGGTGTTTAAAATCACAGCAGTGCCTAGACTTACCAGTAGTGCAACCGCCTGCTCATTATTTACAAAATAAAACAAGAAAACTAAAAAAAAATTAAAGCGTGTTCTCATATTAACTTGCGAGGTTTTTTGTGGTTCTGTGTTTGGGCTTTTTTTTAAATTTAGATATAAAAATCTTATAGTAGGAAACTATAAATTTGGTTTTTGGCTGCAGTGATTTATTTTTTTTTATTTTTTTTTTACACTGGTATAATTTCAATCCCTAAAAATATATTTTTGAATAATATATTTTTAAATAATATATTTTATGATCATATATGTGTCAAGTGTCTCACTTTCTAAGTAGCTGAGGGAAAAATGGTAGGGAATAGAGATGTGATGTTTATTCTTTAAAAGAAAAAGATCAAGTGTAGCATATTAAAATGTCAAAGCTAGAATTTTGATATTTCATAAATAAAATATTACTTAAATTTTAATTTAAATTATGGGATGCTTCAAATATTTGAATGGAGGAGTCGGAAATGTAATACTTTGTATTTGAATACGAATTTGCAACATGCTAGGTGATGCCATCTTTTTTTCTCTAGGTCATACTCCTTAGTACTTATGGGTGACTTCAGTCATCCTCATATTTGCTGGAAAGCCCACACAGCAAAGCATGTTCAGTCCAAAAGGCTCTTGCAGTGTATCAATTATAACTTTCTAATGCAGGTAGTGGAGGAACCAACGAGGAGAGGTGCACTGTTGGACCTTGTATTAACAAATAAAGGAGTTCTGGTTGGGGACATTAAGGTTGGGAATAGCCTTGGTGACAGTGACCATGACATGGTGGAGTTCAGTATTTTACAAGGAAGAAGCAGTCCAACCCTGGACTTCTGTAGGGCTAACTTTGTACTCTTCAAAGATCTACTTGCAGGAATCCCAAGACTCTGGAAGGAAAGGGAGCCCAGGAAAGCTGGTCATTTTTTAAATACCACTTCCTCCAAGCCCAAGATAGGTGCATTCCTTTGAGTAACAAATCAGGTAGAGGTGGTAAACGTCCTGCATGGATAAGCAAGGATCTTCTGAAGAAAGTCTCGTGCAATAAAGAAATTTACAGTTCGTGGAAGAAGGGACTTGTCACTTGGGAGAACTATAGGAATGTTGTTAGAGTATGTAGGAAGGCAACAAGAAAGGCCAAAGCCCTCTTAGAACTTAAACTGGCAAAGGAAGTAAAGGAGAATAAACAGCTTCTTCAAATATATCAGTAGTAAAAGGAAGACTAGGGAAAATGTGGGCTGAATGAGCCCACTGCTGAATGAGGTGGGAGCCCTGATAACAGAAGATGCAGAGAAGGCAGAGTTGTTGAATACCTTCTTTGCTTCAGTCTTTACTAAGACCAGCCCTTATGAACTTCAGACCCTGGATATATGGGAGGAAGCCTGGAGGAGGGAAGACTCTCCACTAGTCAATGAAGAGTGGGTCAGAGATCAGTTATGCAAATTAAATATGCACAAGTCCATGGGCCCTGATGGGATCCAGCTAAGAGTGTTGAGAGAGCTGGCTGATGTTATTGCTCTACCACTCCATCATTTTTGAAAGATCGTGGCAAACAGGAGAGGTGCCTGAGGACTGGAGGAAGTCCAGTGTCACTCCAATCTTCAAAAAGGGTGTCATGACCCAAGCAGGGCAACCCAGGGAGATTCAGATCAGACCCTCTTGCTTTCTAAACTCCTTCTCAGAAAGGAGCCTAGGTGCAGCTGGATCCAACCTTTGTCTCAGACCTGGCCCTTCCAGGGAGAGTGATTAAAATGTCACGGTCTGAGGAAATGCTCGACTGTCCAATACCCCTTGATCAGATTAAGGTGAAATGACACTCACAGTCTGTATTTGAATATTAGGTTTACTCAAAGCTATAGAAGGAATACGGATACTTCAGTTATTATCTTAGGCTGACAATTAGATCACAAGAGTACAATACATATATGTTTAAGCTGCACAACCTGAGAAAAAATCATGGTTAGGCCTTGCATTACTTAATGATGTTAGGAAGGAAGAGAGAGAGAAGAAAAGTTTAGAGAGATAGATAATAGAAAATCACCAGTCCTGGATCCAGCATTAGGCCAGCCAACGGGGGAGAGCTGGTATTAGTGAGGCTCCCCAAGCCCACCATTGCAGCCCCCTGTTTTATAGGCAAGTGTGTTTGAGTCATAAGCCTGAGCAGCTGGAGTGGACCTCCGCCCCCTCTGCCCCTCCATTCCATTCGCTGTACCTGCAGGCTTGCAGGCCCATATGCAGACCATCAGTGCAATCTCCATCCTCTCAGGCAGGCCTTTTGGGATGCAAACAAGATTTTGTTTAGGGGTTACAATGGGGTTTCCACACTAATTCCAGCAAGTATAGGTCCTGAGGGCTGGTCCCTCACAAAGGGCAAGAAGGAACATCCAGGAAAATATAGACTGGTCAGCCTCTCTTCCATTCCTGGAAAAATGATGGAACTGCTCATTTTGGAGATAATCTCTAAGCACATGGAAGAGAAGAAGATTATCAGGAATAGTCAGCATGGATTTGCCAAGGGGAAATCATACTTGACTAATCTGATAGCCTTCTATGATGTTGTGACTGAATGGAGAGATGCAGGGAGACCAGTGGATGTAGTCTACCTTGACCTTAGCAAGGCTTTTGACACAGTCTCCCATAACATCCTCATGAGCAAGCTCAGGAAATGTGGGATAGAAGAAGGGACAGTGAGATGGATTAAGAACTGGCTGCACAATAGAGCCCAAAGATTGGTGGTCAATGGTGCAGAGTCCAGCTGGAGACCTGTAACTAGTGGAGTCCCTCAGGGATCAGTGCTGGGTCCAGTCCTGTTCAACATCTTTATCAATGACTTTGATGATGGGACAGACAGTCTTCTCAGCAAGTTGCTGATGACATGAAGCTGGGAGGATTGGCTGATTCACCTGAAGGCTGTGCAGCCATTCAGTGAGACTTGGACAGTCTGGAGAGCTGGAAAAAGAAGAACCTAATGAGTCCTGCACCTGGGAAGGAACAGCAAAATGCACCAGTACAGGCTAGGAGGTGATCTGCTAGAAAGCAGCTTCATGGAGAAGGACTTTGGAATCCTGGTAGACAACAAGTTATCCATGGGACAGCAATGTGCCCTTGTGGCCAAGAAGGCCAGTGGTATCTTGAGGTGCATTAGGAGGAGTGTGTCCAGCAGATCAAGGGAGGTTCTCCTCCCCCTCAGCCCTGGTGAGACCTCACCTGGAATATTGCGTCCAGTTCTGGGCTCCCCAGTTCAAGAGGGACTTGAGAGAGTCCAATGGAAGGCTACGAGGATGATTAAGGGACTGGAAAACCTGCCTTATGAGGAAAAGCTAAGAGACCTGGGGCTTTTCAGTCTAGAGAGGAGAAGACTGAGGGGGAATCTAATTAATGTCTATAAATACATGAGGGCTGGACATCAAGAAGGCAGGGACAACCTCTTTTCACTTGTGCCCTGTGATAGGACACGAGGGGCAATAGATTCAAACTTGAGCACAGGAAGTTCCACCTCAACATGAAGAAGAACTTCTTTACTGTGATGGTTACAGAGCACTGGAACAGGCTCCCCAGAGAGGTTGTGGAGCCTCCTTCTCTAGAGACTTTCAAGACCTGTCTAGATGCCTTTCTGAGTGATCTGCCCTAGTTTTTTTGGTCCTGCTCTGGCAGGGGAGTTGGACTCAATCTTCGGAGGTTCCTTCCAGTCCCTAACATTCTGTGATTCTCAGGGGGACAAATACAATGGTTTTGCAATAGGGCAAACTTATCTCCTGAGTGTTTCACTCTTTTCAGTTTTGTAAATCAGTGTATTGCTATTTTAAAGTCAAGTCCAGGATGTCAATAACTTCTCGTAATGTGGATACTAGAATGTTGGAACCAGGAGTCCTAAAGCAGGGGCCTTAAAGGCTTGTTATCTTTTGGAAAGGTAGATTTTCTCTTGTTTCTGACTGATCCCTGTCAAAAGTGCTTCTTCTGAGCACTCAGCACTTTGCGAAGTATAGCTGTGTGGCTTGAAAGGAAGACAGGTTTATTATGGAATTTACAAGTAGACAAATGACATTAATGCAAATGGAGAAATAATAAATTAAAACTTCCAGTGCTCATATATCAAGCTAGATGTGTTTTGCATTTTGAATTTTAGGAATCCGATCATGGGACACAAATTTGATTGAACGCATCTTGGATCAAGAACTGAAACTTTTTGTGTCTCGCCATTCAGCTCGATTCTCTCCTGAAATTCGAGGTGAGTTTTTTTAAGTGTTTGGCAAAGCTTTGTTTTGTATGGGGTTTTTTTTAAGAGCAGAATTAATAAATATACTCAGCTATCGGATGGCCCACTTTCATTTGTGATTCTTTACAATTAATACTTTTTTCTTTCTTTTAAAATATGGCTTGAAAATTATAATTTGTTAGAATTTCCTCACAAGAGGAAATGTTTGAAACTTTAAAATAATCAGTTTTTTAGTTTAGCTTCATGTATCTCACCATGATTACTTTGACAGTAGATGTTAGTTTTAGGGCCTCATTAAAGTTAAGTGAAACTCACTTTTTGACTGAACAACTTGTTCATGTAGCACCAATCTAGTAGTCCTGGAGACTGAAGCTGTTCCTCACTGTGGTAGGTAGAGCACATACAGAAAATAACCTGAAAGGTTAGCTCTACAGTTTAATAGAGATAGAAATGATGTCATGACTTGTACAAGTGTGGCTCAAGCCCCATGTTTGTCCCCAAAGGGCTTGGACTTTTCTCTTTCTTGGTATGAAAAAGCTGAGGGATGGAGTGTCTACCTTGACTCGCAGGAACTTTCATTGGCTTGTATGAAGAAATAAGAATTTTACAGGACTCATGACACTAAATCTTCTACTGCTTTTTCTTCAAGCCTGTCTTTCCTTTAGAGGATTCATAAATTAAAACCCCAACAATTTAATTAAGTGTAAAATTTGATTTAGTGCATGGGATTCAAGTGTTTGGTACGTTTTCTAACATCTCATTACTATAACACAAATGCTGAGTATATGTGAAATTAATTTGGTTTTTGTTTAAAAAGGTATAGCCTTCTCCAAGGAGTATAGGTTGCTTTAATTGGTTAAATTATTGTGGCTTTGTGCATATTGACTAGTACAACCTAATATTGATGAATGTTATAAATTCTGGCTTCAGGAACATCTCTTAAATATGGTGAGAAGAGCTATGAAATGTTGTATCATACTCTATTACATCACATTCCTAGGGTCATTTGCTATACACTGTTGACAGAAATCCTGACATCTTGCTAGCATGACAGCATTGACCCAAAGTCTCTCTCCCTCATTCTCTCTCTC
>NW_009951909.1:84988-95730 GCF_000747805.2 Chaetura pelagica | reverse complement strand
GAGGGGGAGGGGATCGAGAGCATTGTTGTTGCTGGTTTAATCACCGATCCTGAGTCAAACCGTGACAGGCGTTCAGCCTTCACTGTTAAAAGTGCACAGCTCACAACTACTTTGTATCCTATATTACCATTAGGGGGAATATTAGTTCATAATTATTGTTATATTAAATCTATTTTCATTTCAACCCACAGGTCTCCCTTCCTTTTCCCAATTCCCCTTCTCAGATTGGATGATAGAGCAACTGTCCCAACCATGACAATTGTGCACCTCTTTTTTTTCAACAGAAAGATTACAGAATCCTCTAGGAATTTTTCTCTAGGAATTTTATTTTTGGTTGTTTTTTTTTCTTGTTTTTCTAGACTTGCCTAATTAGTCTGTCATTGCACTGAATTGCAGCTTAATCGCACATGACTGGAATTCATCAACATCTCTTTGACAAGCAGCAATTAATGTGTTTTCCAGCATTGTTCAATCTTTAAACAATAAGCTGCCAAAATATCTGTTGAAAGAGAATTAAGGGAGCCTGAAACCAGGAAAGAAGGAACATCCAGGAATCAAGCTAGCTCTCTTGACCAACTTAATTTCTCAGATTTTGTGGAGAAGCTTATTGACACTTTCAGAATCCCACTGCACAGATGAGAGGACAATATTTTAGTCTCTCTAATCTCTCTGATGTTGAATCTGCATGAGGCTCCTTTGTGTCTTCTCTATTGTTTGATAGGAAAGAGGGGGTTTTCTTGCCATTTGTTAATAAAATTTCGGAATGTTTTATTTCTGTTTGATAAATTGTCACGGTTTGACTCAGGATCGGTGATTAAACCAGCAACAAAAATGCTCTTGATCTCCTCCCCCTCCCACCCAGGTAGGAGAGAGAATAGAAGGAGAGACTTTCCAGATTGAAAACTAAACTAGACCGCTTTAATTAAATACTAATGATAAAAGAAAAACGATAGGGTGCATTTGCCACTTTTTACCAGTGAGGCTCATATCAGCCTCCACAACAGTCAGTTCTTGACCTCCTGTCATGCCAGAAATAGTGACGGATTCTGTCCCTTGATGATTCGATGGCATTAGGGTGCACCGTGCACCAGTGTCCACCAAGGCTTTATACTTTTGTGGTTCTAACGTGCCAGGTCACTGAATCCACAGTCCAATAAACTTGGTTGTCCCTTTCCTCCTCCTGGCTGGAGACAGGGCACCTCTAATGTTGAGCATTAGATGTCAATGCACCATCCTGGTTGAAGGACCAGTTGCTGGAGACTGAAGCAGCCTTCTTCCTGGAAGGACCATCTCCTGCATTTGTTCTATTTAACAGCTCTTGTATGCATATCTGGAGAACAGCAGTGGTTTTATTGTTCCAGGTTATCATGTCCTCTTTATAATAATCATGCAAGGGAGACCACAGGTGGCATCAAAGTTGGTCCTGTCTCTCTCGTTGCTGTCTCGTAGCAGGATGTCTGCTCTTAATGACTGCAACACGAGCCAAATTGTCTCTAGGGAAGATACTGGAGTTTACCTTCCCATCTGTTTGGCATCTTATTCTTTCTGTCAGTCATTTTTTCAATGGCTGACGTGTGGAAATGACAATAATAAGAGAACATATCTCAGTATTTTTGTGCTTTGAAAGCCAGCTCATGCACAGTTGGTCTTAAGTAGTCATAAAAGCATCCCATGAAAGAGAATGTATGGGCATGTGCTCCTGTTACAGCCTGCACAAACCTCCAGAACATGGCATTTCACACAGAACGTCATCAGGTTATCATAGATCACCTCTAGCACAGATAATTCTCTCAAATACATGATGGCTCTTTCAAGAGTGGGCGTTCTGGTTCAGCGCCAGTCAATGTCATCCTTATGGGGGCATCTCTCCCTTACAGCTGAAAGAAGTTGGCTCCACAGGGTGGTACTTACTACCAAGTGCTCTATCAATACTGGCATCTCTGGCCAGGGTTTCCAACTGCTTGGCTTCTCTTTCATCCATGTCATAGGTTTCAGCCCCACTATCAAAGCATCGGAGCAACCAACAAAGAAGCAGCTCACCTTCATTGTGGGTAAAGTCATTTCTCATGAGGTGCAGTTCCTTTAGAGAGAAAGGCCGGACAAGATCCTCATCCTCATCTGCTTGTGAGCAGCCTGCCTTTCTATCTGCTTGAAAAGGGCCTGCTCCTCCATGTTTTAGAAGGGTCTGCTCCTTTGAATAGATCTTTTAACATTGCTTTTAAAAAGGGGTCCTCTACTGTTAAATGCATTCTTGTGATCTCGGATGGCTATTTCTTTGCTTTGCTCTTGGCCACAGGATTAACTTTAACTTTTACTGTTTGGGATCAAGTGGGAGTGGCTTTGGTCTTTGTAGCAGCAGCAGTGGTGGCAGCAACCTTGCCTGTGAGGGAGGGGCAGTGAGTGGAACATCTTCCTCTACACAGCCACAATACATTATAAATATTCAGCATCCCTACTGAAACAATCTATTTAGATCAAAAGCTGGAAGATTCAGCCTGAGAGAAAACGGAGAGGTAAATCTGACCCTGCCATTACCAACAGACCTTTCTGTTAATATAAAAATCCTCATTATACAGTGCCACCCTATACATCAGTATCAAAACCCCTGTTAACACTAAATAGCTTATCAGATGATAGATTATGGCTTTGGCTATAGTCCTGTTGATAAACCATAAAACAACCACATGAGCAGCTACACTGAGCAGTATTATCCTGGCTGCATACCACATATATGATTGCATGTTGGGAAGAAAGTCCAGCAGAAACATTGCAGAAAGTGTCTGTCCAGTTTTCAACCTGTCAACATATTCAGTAGAACCATTGCCCATAGCTATCTGAGGGATTCCTCCCATCAGAGCTGGAATTTTAAACATCAAGCCAATTAGTCAGAATTTATAGCCTGGGCTTAAGATACAGCCCCATGTTGGGTGCCAATAAATTGTTGTCACAGTTTGACTCAGGATCAGCAATTAAACCAGTGACAATAATGCTCTTGATCCCCTCCCCCTTCCACCCAGGTAGGGAAACACAGAATCACAGAATCATCAAGGTTGGAAAAGACCTTCAAGATTATCAAGTCCACCTGTCTGCCCTACAACCCTTAACCACTAAACCATCTCCCGAAACACCACGTCTACCCATTTTTTGACACCTCCCAAACCCCCCCGTCTACCCATTTTTTGACCACCTGCAGGGATGGTGCCTCAACCCCCTCCCTGGACAGCCTGTTCCAATGCCTCACCACTCTTTCTGTAAATAAATCACATCAAGGACATGGGGGTCATCAAGAGCAGTCAACATGGTTTTATCAAGGGTAAATCATGTTTGACTAACCTCATAGCCTTCTATGAGGAAATTACTAGGTGGATAGATGATGGTAGAGCGGTAGATGTGGTTTATCTTGATTTCAGTAAAGCATTTGACACCGTCTCCCACAGCATCCTTGTAGATAAGTTGATCAGGTATGGGTTTGGTGATCAGGTAGTGAGGTGGATTAGGAACTGGTTGAAAGGAAGGAGTCAGAGAGTTGTAGTCAATGGGGCAGAATCTGGTTGGAGGTGTGTGACTAGTGGAGTCCCACAGGGGTCGGTACTGGGACCGGTGTTGTTCAACATCTTCATCAACGACCTGGATGAGGGTATAGAATGTACCCTCAGCAAGTTTGCTGATGACACTAAGCTGGGAGGAGTGGCTGACACACCAGAAGGCTGTGCTGCCATTCAGAGAGACTTAGATAGGTTGGAGAGTTGGGCGGGGAGAAACATGATGAAATTCAACAAGGGGAAGTGCAGAGTTTTACATTTGGGGAAGAACAACACCATGTCCCAGTACAGGTTGGGGGCTGAACTGCTGGAGAGTAGTGTAGGTGAAAGAGACCTGGGGGTCCTGGTAGACAGGAGGATGACCATGAGCCAGCAATGTGCCCTTGTGGCCAAGAAGGCCAATGGCATCCTGGGGTGCATTAGAAAGGGTGTGGTTAGTAGGTCAAGAGAGGTTCTCCTCCCCCTCTATTCTGCATTGGTGAGGCCGCATCTGGAGTATTGTGTCCAGTTCTGGGCCCCTCAGTTCAAGAAGGACAGGGAACTGCTTGAAAGAGTCCAGCGCAGAGCTACGAAGATGATTAAGGGAGTGGAACATCTCCCTTATGAGGAAAGGCTGAGGGAGCTGGGTCTCTTTAGCTTGGAGAAAAGGAGACTGAGGGGTGACCTCATCAATGTTTACAAATATGTAAGGGGTGAGTGTCAGGGGGACGGAGTTAGGCTTTTCTCAGTGATGACCAGTGATAGGACAAGGGGTAATGGGTGCAAATTGGAGCATAGGAGGTTCAAGGTGAATATCCAAAAAAAATTTTTTACTGTGAGAGTGACAGAGCACTGGAACAGACTGCCCAGGGAGGTTGTGGAGTCTCCCTCACTGGAGACATTCAAAACCCACCTGGATGAGTTCCTGTGTGATGTACTCTAGGTGCCCCTGCTCTGGCAGGGGGGTTGGACTAGATGATCTTTCGAGGTCCCTTCCAGCCCCTAAGTTTCTATGAAGATTCTATGAAGATTCTATGAAGATTCTATGAAGTAGTTGTAGAGAGCAATGAGGTCTCTTCTCAGCCTCCTCTTCTCCAGGCTGAATGGCCCCAGCTCCCTCAGCCTCTCCTTACAGGACTTGTTCTCAAGACCCCATATCAGCTTAGCTGCCCTTCCCTGCACCCTCTCCAGCATCTCAATGTCCTACTTATACTGCAGCATCCAGATCTGCACATGGTACTCGAGGTGTGGCCTCACTAAGGCCGAGTAGAGGGGCAAGATCACCTCCCTGGTCCTGCTGGTCACACCATTCCTGATGCAGGCCTCCTGCATCTAACAGGGGATGGAGGGTCTCCCTGGTCTTTCTTTTGCTGTTAATATATTTATAAAAGCTTTTCTTGTTATCCTTAACCATGGAGGCCAGATTATTTTCTAGCTGGGCTTTGGACCTTCTAATTCCCTCCCTCCATAACCTCACAGCATTTTTGTAGTCCTCATGAGTGGCCTGCTCCTTCCTCCAAAGGCCATAGATTCTCTTTTTCTCCCTGAGCACCACACAAATCTCCCTGTTTAGCCAGGCTGGTTTTCTATGCTGCTAGCTTGCCTTAGAGCATGTGCCCATGGTCTGCTCCTGTACCTTCAAGACTTCCTCTTTGAAGAGTGTCCAGCCTTCCTGGACTCCTATACCCTTCAGAACAAATTCCCAAGGGATTCTGGCAATCAGGGTGTTGAACAAGTTCAAGTTTGCCCTTCGGAAGTCTAGGGTGGCAGTTTTGCCACCCTCCCTCCTGGCATCACTAAGAATGGAGAACTTAAACAATTTGTGGTGGCTGTACCCTAGATGGCTTCCAACCATCACATCTCCTGTCAGCCCTTCCCTTTTCACAAACAGCAGGTCTATCAGGGCACCTTGCCTGGTTGGTTCACTCACCAGCTATGTCAGGAAGTTATCTTCAACACATTCCAGGAACCTCTGGGACTGTTCCCTCTCTGCTCTGTTATAGTTCCAGCAAACATCAGGAAGTTGGACTCTGCACTACAAGAAGGACACTGAGGTGCTGGAGTGTGTCCAGAGAAGAGCAAAGAAGCTGATGATGGTCTGGAGCATGTGTCTTATGAGGAGCGACTGAGGGAACTGGGGTTGTTTAGCCTGGAGAAAAGGAGGCTGAGGGGAGACCTTATCATTCTCTACAACTATCTGAAAGGAGGGTGTAGTGAGGTGGGGGTTGGTCTCTTCTCCCAAGTAACAAGAGATAGGACAAGAGGAAAAGGCCTCAAGTTGCACCAGGGGAGGTTGAGATTGGATATTCAGAAGAATTTATTAACCAAAAGGTCTGTCAGTCATTAGACCATGCTGCTCAGGGAAATGGTTGCGTCACCATCCCCGGAAGTATTTAAAAGACACAGTGCTTAGTGACATGGTTTAGTGGTGGACTTGGCAGTGTTAGGTTTACAGTTAGACTTGATGATCTTAAGGGTCTTTTCCAACATAAATGATTCTATGATTGTATTATTTTAGCTCATCATATGTTGGAAAGGTTAATTTTAGTTGGCTACCAGAATTGTGTATCTTAAAGTATTTCTGTCTTGGCAGAAAAAAAATGGAGACAGAGTAGGACTTGAATAGGGAATTGAGCTGACTTATGCTGCACCTGTGTTTGGTGTACCTGCAGGGTGTTGCTGCAAGCAATGCAATGTTGCAGTGGTGGGGCTGCACATCAGTGCTGAAGCGGAAGGAGCCTGGGTGTCCTCACAAGGATGATTGTCAGGGGACCACATGGCATTCCCATCCACTTGCAAGTTGTTTGGTTTTTTTTAGGTTTTGGTTTTTTGTGTGTGTGTGTGTTGGGTTTTTTTTGTTTTGGTTTGGTTTTTTGATTGGGAGGGTGCTAATATTTTTGTGGCTCAGGAAGGATTACAGTGCAATAGTCTATACATTTGAATACATGAATTGTCAAAGCCTTCCTTTCTGAGCACTAATCAAAATTCCAGAGATGGGACAATAAGTGAATTATCTTTTTGTCAGCTAATAAATTGTTGTTATGGTTTGAGTCAGGATTGGCAATTGAACCAGCAAAAATAATGCTCTCAATCCTCTCCCCCTCCCCCCTAGTAGGGAAGGAGAGAGAGAATTAGGACAGAGGCACTCTGGATTGAAAACTAAACTAGACAGCTTTAATTAAAAACTAATGATAAAATATGTACAATTTTATACAAATGTGTTCAGGAATGTGCAAAACCTTATTGCCTCCCTCCACCCCCAGCAACTCCCATGGTACTCTCCTTAGCTGTGAACAGTCCTGAAATGTCCCAGACTGCTGCCGGAGACAGCGGCAGAGCAGACAGGAGCTGAGGGTAGAGTTATGAGGGTCAGGAACGCACAAACCTAGAGATCAATGGTGATGGATAGACGGCGTCCTCCCCGGATGCTGGCCATGGATTTAAGAGAAGGGAAGAAGAAGAAGAAAGTTGTCTTCCGTGATCTCTGACCTTATGCCCTGCTTTGAGGCAGGATCAAGCCACTTTTCCTTTTACTGTTTGGGATTTTTTTCCTTCAGTAAGCTAGGACTGATAATGCTGGAATGTTTACGTTATTGCCAGGACTCCAAGGTCACATCTTTTCTCTGCTGGCTTGGACACTACTGGGAGATCTATTACCCCCCCCGTAGGAGGCTGAATTAGGCAGACAGCAAAATTGGCCAGAGATATTCCATTCCATATTTCTACGTAAGCTCAGAGATCATAGAATCATAGAATTATAGAACTATTCAGGTTGGAAAAGACCCTTGGGATCACCGAGTCCAACCATCATCCCTTCTCTACAAAGTTCTCCCCTAAACCATATCCACCAACACCATATCCAAACGACCCTTAAACACATCCAGGGATGGTGACTCAACCACCTCCCTGGGCAGCCTGTTCCAGTGTCTAACTTCTCCTTCTGTGAAAAGTTATTTCCTAATGTCCAGTCTAAACTTCCCCTGTTGCAGCTTGAAGCCATTCCCTCTTGTTCTGTTACTAATTACCTGTGAGAAGAGACCGGCACCAACCTCTCTACAACGACCTTTCAGGTAGTTGTAGAGACTGATACAATATAATCATGTTGGATTACCTCACCCAGGCTGCTTAGGAATGCATGAATCAGGCATGATTCAAACAATTTGACGTTCTTTGATGCAACTTGATGCTGTTACCATGCTATCATGAGTCATGTAAAGAATTATAAAATAGACTTGCATAGTTCCAGAAGATTGTAACTATTAATTTTACATCCATATATTTGTTTTGCAAATGTCAGAGTACACATAAACAAGTTGAGAACCTGAATGACTACACCAGTTCATCTTTGTTGAATTTATTCTATATATTAAATTATTAATATGACAACATCAACAGGCTTTAGTCAGCAGCAGGAGGAAATTTTTTTTATTATGTCCTAATTGGCTATTAAATTATAATTCTCAATGTTTCTATGTGATTTCCATGCCTTAATTAATAAAACTTTAATTCCCACTTGTCTTAAATATTCTTGAAATTTTATCCATTGTCCTCAAACACTAGCAATTTTTTTTTTTTTTTCCTTTTACAAAATGAGAATTTTAAAAATATTTATCTCAAGGGCAATAAATTAATAAGATTTCTCTTAATTTATCTACTCTGGATGAATTACAGCTCAGGATCTGCAGGGCAACAGTCTATCACTTCTGCTTTCCATCAGAAGTTGTAATATTAATAACAATTCTGGTCCTAACATCTGTGGAAGAAACCTTGCCTATAACCAGAGTTTTGAAAGTGTTCAGACAGGCAAGGTTTTCAGCCTGCCAATTTATTAACTCTGCCAAGACTGCATTTAATTTAGCACGTTGCTGTCTTCTTTATGGCATCAATTCTTTATTACTTTGAATGTGTGCAGACTGATTCCAAAATTGACTGACCAGCAGAAAAATAGCATTGCTCACACCTTTGTTCTGTCGATACAAATACACCACGTATAAATGAGTGCAGATTTAGAGGTTTTATTCTTTTCCAAAGCAAGGTTTTTGTCTACGTCAAATACTTTGTATACGTATTTTGTAACTAGATCTTTCCCTCTTTTGCCTCACCACTGAGAACTTCTTTCAGGACTATTTCATTATTAAAACAAAGGGGGATTTATTTCAGCTTTTTTGTCTTTCTAGAAACATATAAAGACAGACAACTGCTTTATTCTGCAGTAATTTGATGCCTTTTAGATGAATTAAGTGCCTTCTAAAATGCAGGGACAACACTATGTATGCAAGGGTTTTTGTTTGTTACTGAACAAAAAAAATAATAACTATTTAATTTATAATGAATAGTTACATTTATTAGCACTTCAGCTATTTATTATGGTAACTTACCTATTTCTGTGCCTTTTCAGTAACAACCTCCATCAACATTTAGTGTGTTCTCTCAGAAAATGTAGTAAAATGTTAATTTAAGTATTTCCTTTATTTTCAGGGAAGGAAAAAATCCCTAGCTCTGATGTCTTCACATAGTTAACAAGAATTCACACTTTTTAAAGAACGTCACAGCATTTCCTTTTTTCCAAGCTACATAATGGTGATTAAGACTTCATTAACTACCTCAGGTACTAACTCTCTGCTGTGTGTGTGGGAAGTGCATTCCTTGCTATTCTTTGCAAGTGAACGTATTTGGAGCTATGCTATTTTCTAGGTCCACAAGTTGAAGTCCAAACCACTTTTTGTCTCTTTGAACCCCAATATTAGAGGTGGTCTTGTTTTTTTACTGGAGTCCTCCACTTCTCTGCTGCACACCCCATTAGTTTACAGGTTTGCTCCACTTTGAAGAAGTGCTTTTCCTGGAAAAAGTGAAGTGTGAACTCAAGCACTGTTTCTGTATATACTTGTTCATAACCTGCATGTACTATACACGGAGTGATTCAAGGCATAGTACCTCCAGTCTAGAGACAGAAAATAGCACTGACAAATGAACTGGTGGTCAAAGCAGCTTAGGAGGATTTGGGAGGGAGGGAGGCTGTGACACAGCTTGATCTGCTGCTGGACTGTGGCCTTGTACTGTTGGCCTTGTACTGTTTTCCATAGTAGACCCCTGAAACCTGGAGCCATATGCACATCTGCTTCAGTATCCAGGCCATGAAAGCAGCTAAGAAAAAGAGTGAAAGGGTAACTGTAGCTGGATGTTCCTTTATTCCTAAAAAATCGGTAAATAATGGCTGATGAAGGTGTTATCTTTGGCTGAATCCTGAATTCTAACTCCAATATGTGTTTTTGACATGGATACTCATGTTTGTGTTGGTAATTCATTGAGAAACCATGGGAAACATGGTGTCAGAGCAAGGACTGACAGTTCTTAGGTAGTGGGCAGTCCCTGAAGGACAAGAGATGTGTTGCCACCAAGATAGACTATGGCAGAGAATGAGTCACACAGAAAGGAAACAGGTGTTATTTACAGGCAATGGTCTTGTGCCTTCTTGATCCAGGTGTCATCTTCCAGGTCTGCAGTAGACACCTGCTTCTCAAAGTTAATATTCCAGTACTGCCAAGAGACTCAGCCTGGAATTAAAAGTCTCTTTAGTAAAGAAATCTACAGACAATAGTAGAAGCCTGTCTCTGCAAAAAATGCTAAATCAAGAAGGCAGTCAAAGCAGAAAGGGAAAGAAAAAGAAGTTAAATCATTTGCAAAGGACCATAAAGCAGGTTAATGGAAGAGCTGAGAATAGAACCAAGTTCTTTTGAAAGCTGAACACACTACTCCAATTATTAATTAAAACATGTTGCACCATCTCCTTGCCGTTCTTCTTAGGATGCATGTCTCTGAAAAAAAAAAACCAGCCCTTGAGCTTTTCTGAGTGCAGGAAGACTTGATAAACCTACCTTTGGCTCGGTAAAGGAAATAAAGTGGGGGTCATCTTTCAGCATCCTTTCTTTATGATTTTTTTACTATTTTTAGATGCTGTTAAAAGGCATAACTATGTAAAAGAAAATGCTCTAGAAATAAGTTAGGCAGAGATATGGCTTTTCAGCAATTTAAGTTATTAAGAGAAAGCTTTCAACATACCCTTGTTCCTACATCCCCGGAGCCCCCTGTGGGACCCCCAAAACCCCTTCCCCTTGTTCCTACAACCCCGGAGCCCCACGTGGGACCCCCAAATCCCCTTCCCCTTGTTCCTCCATCTCGGGGGGCCCCCAAAACCCCTTCCCCTTGTTCCTACATCCCGGG
>NW_009951909.1:75155-79165 GCF_000747805.2 Chaetura pelagica | reverse complement strand
AAGAGAAGGGGAGAAGAAGAAGGAAGGAAGTTGTCTCCTGTGATCTCTGACCTTCCTCTGAGCTTACGTAGATATATGGAATGGAATATCTTTGGCCAATTTTGCTGTCCATCTAACTCAGCCTCCTACGGGGGGGTCACAGATCTCCCCATAGTGTCTGAGCCGGCAGAGTGCAAGTGCGGCCTTGAAGCCTCAGTAGTTAGAAAAACATTCCACTGTCTTATCAGCCTAACAGAACACACTGTTGCTGGTTACAAGAAAGCTTACTGAAGGGAAAAAAAAAAAAAATCAGTAAAAAGAAAAATTGGCTTCATCCTGGCTCAAACCAGGACACAGCAGTAACATAAACATTCCAGCATTATCAGTCCACTAGCTGGAAAACTTACTGCTAGTTAAAAGAGAACTCACTGAAGGAAAAAAAAATCAGTAAAAGGAAAATTGACTTCATCCTGGCTCAAACCAGGGCAATTGTTGAGCTTGTGTGAGAATCATTCTGGCACTGACTTACATTTCTGCTCAAATAAAATTAGCGTGAATTTACATTACTGCCAAAACACCAGTACCTGCTCATGCTAAGCTGTTAGCATGAATCATCAAAATGGCTCAGAGGTTATTTTTAACTGCTTTGTATCACAAGTGCATACAATGAGTTCACTTGTCTTAGAATAGCCCATATTTTATGAGGACTGTTTTTTGACATGTGTGAGGCAGTAATCGGAGGCATGGGATTAAGTTAGTGATAAATATTGACAGAATTTTAACTCCATTATGAAATTTGAATCCCCATTCCTTTTCATTAGGACAATTCAGTGTATCTAATTGTATATTCACAAGGGTTATTTTGGTAATAGTTATTTAACAAATACTTGCAGCATTATACTTCTTAATTTGTCCCTTACGAGTCTCCTCAGTCTTTCTTTGCTAACATTTTGTCTATGTTGGGTGTCTTAAACTGAAGACGTAAACAATATTTTATTTTTGACCCTTTCCCAGTAATATTTACAGGTGACCCTATCTCTCATCTGTTACATCATTAATTTATAAAAAATGTATAGCTAGATAATAGTTGCCATTTTTTTCATCTAGTTTCTGGTTTTCATGGGAAACATTTTTCTCAGATGTCTGTTATTCTTTCTAAGATTTATATTTTTTAATTTCCTGAATTTTCTGTTACTTTCTGGTACTGTTTATCAGTGAATTGAGAGAAATATTAAGTGTTTGTAATTGGACTTTATAATGAGAAAAGATTTGATCCAAAGGCCATTGAAATAACTGGATTGGACTTTGGATCAAGCCTTGAAAATCAGTGGAAATATTAATATTTTTAAGGCAGAACAAGGACCAAATTTTCACATAAAGAGGGAGAAAGGGAAAATTTTAACTTCTGTTTCTTACCAGATAAAAATTATGCTTTATTCACAGTGATTGAGCCTATCATTGTATTCATTAATAGGACCAGACCCAGCCTTCACTGGAAAGAGTTTAGATGCTCCTTGTCTCTAGACTGAGTGTAATGGGGAGCACATGTTCGTCCCTATTGCCAAATGTAGCATGAGAGGTGCCACTGTAACTGTGCCATCAGCCTCAGAACAGCATGAGAAGCTTCAGCCATCAACTACCATGTAGATACAAATGCAGAAAGTATTTCAAGACATGCATTAGTACTGGCTGCAAATCCAGGTGCTCCTGTCTGTAGACTGCTGGGAGTATCCTGTAGTCCCTTATAGTGGGTATTCAGTGCCCTTGCAGAACAGATATGGGGCCCTGCAGGAGGAAATGGCTGATAGCGGTGAGGATACCTCACGTAGGCCAGAAGTGCCACCAAGGCCAACTCGCCCTAGACCAACCATCATGAATCAGTCCAGAAAGAAAAATAGACGGGTCATAGTTGTGGGTGACTCCCTCCTGAGGGTGCAGAGGGCCCAATATGCAGACTGGACCTGCTTCATAAGGAAGTCTGCTGCCTCCCTGGGGCCGGGATAAAGAATGTCATAAGTAAACTTCCCACCCTGGTGAGGCCTTCAGATTACTACACACTTATGGTCTTTCAGGTAGGTAGTGATGAAGTGGTGATGAGAACATAAAAAGTGATCAAGAGAGGTTTCAGGGCTCTGGGGAAACTGGTTAAGGGATCAGGAGCACAAGTTGTGTTCTCCTCCATCCCCCTAATGGTAGTGATGAATGAAGGAACTAACAGGAAGAGCCAACAGGTTAGTTCATGACTCTGGGACTGGTGTCATCGGCAGGGCTTTGGGTTCTTTGATCATGGGTTACTATACAAGACACCAGGCCTGGCAACAAATGGAATGCACCTGTCCCAGAGAGGGAAAAAGGATCCTGGAGCAGGAGTCAGTGGGGCTCATTAACAGAGCTTTAAACTGGATTTGAAGGGGGAAGGGGATAAAACTGAACCTGCTGTAAATAAGCCTGGGGGATGCATGCCAGGGTTTGTAGGATAAAAAATTGGTTGGATGGTCGGGTCCAAAGAGTTGTGTTCAATGTCTTGCTGCAATGTGGCAGCCCTGATGAGTTTAACTCTGCTCTGCCAGTTGCTCTGTTTTCATTGCTGTAGCCATCCCCCCCAGGGCATTTGCCACCATCCATGAGTCAGTATAGAGATAGAGCACTGGCCATTTTTCTCGTTCGGCAATGTCCAAAGCCAGCTGGATGGCTTTCACCTCTGCAAATTGACTCAATTCACCTTTTCCTTCAGCAGTTTCTGCAACTTGTTGTATAAGGGCTCCACACAGCAGCTTTCCATCTTCAATGTTTTCCCACAACACAACAGGATCCATCTTTTAACAGGACATATTGCTCTTCATTTTCTGGTAATTTATTATACAGAGGGACCTCTTCAGTATGAGTCACCTCCTGTCACAGATGGCTAGAGTTCCCTAGCGGCAGGGTCAACCTTCTCTTAGTTAATCTCTTTTAACAATCCATTCAACGAGATTAAGATTGGGAATTCTCTGCGCTGTATTCTAAGAGTAGGACCATTACCCAGGAGGCTTATACAAAACACAACTTTACTTAAAGTAAGATTATAAAGCTTGTCAAAAAACCCACAACAATATCATTCTCAAAGTAACATGTTGCAACTAACAAAATGTAGCAAAATTAGAAATTATGTTACCGTTACGTGCCGAGAAGAAGGTTAGAAAAAGAGAGGGAGAGATGAAGAAAGAGGGGATAGAAAAGATACCATCACCCTTGGGTGCAGTGACGATCTCAGCATGATGTTGTGGTTCTTGGATGGTGGACACGTGCACCAAGCATTTTGAGTCTGTCTCTTTTATGGCACCAGGCCCCACCTCTCCTAGATGAGGCTCAGACTACCTTGCACAGACTCAGCGTTGAGTTCAAGAATGTTCTGGAAATGAGTTGGTGGGGAGTGGGGGTCCAGGTGGTCATTTGATCCCCCCCAACAGAGTTGATTGACCCTTATTTTCATGCATGCGCTCTGTCCTTAAACAGGAAAGTGTTATTTTGCAAGATGGCACTGTACCTCTGCAGGGCTCCTCTTGCTGGCCACTGTTCCTTATCAAATAAGGACACTGTCCCACTTATCAGGGGGGCTACTGAAAGAGGGGCTCCCAACAGTGTCCATTTTATGGGGCTCTCCTTCTGAGGGTTCAGGTGGCTTTTCAACTGAGAACCCCACCCGAGCACAATGTCCAGTTTTTAAGGACAGCTGTTTTGAGACAATTCTGCATTTTAGGACTCTATGCCTGCTCTGGCAACACTCCAAAGTTTCAGCCCGATGGTCAGTCCATTATCACTTAGAATCATAAAACGTAATCACAGAATCACCAAGTCTGGAAAAGACCATTAAGACCAACCCCAGCCTATAACCTAACACCACCACATCAGCTAGACCATGGCACTAAGTGCCACATCCAGCCTTTCCTTGAACACATCCACGGACGGTGTCTTCACCACTTCCCTGGGAAGTCCAATCCAATCTCTAATCACCCTCTCCGTGAGGAAGTACTTCCTAATATCCAATCTAA
>NW_009951909.1:62741-75084 GCF_000747805.2 Chaetura pelagica | reverse complement strand
ATAAGGTCCCCCCTGAGTCTCCTCTTCTCCAGGCTAAACAACCCCAGCTCCCTCAGCCTATCCCTGTAAGACTTTCCCTCTAGTCCTTTCACGAGCCTCATTGCTCTCCTCTGGATCTGCCCAGCACCACAATATCTGTCTTGAAGTGAGGGGCCCAGAACTGCACACAGTATTCGAGGTGAGGTTTCACCAGTGCTGTGTACAGGGGGAGAATTACATCCCTACTCCTGCTGGCCACACTATTCCTGATACAAACCAGGATGTCATTGGCCTTCCAGGCCACCTGGGCACACTGCTGGCTCATGTTCAACCAGTTGCCAACCAGTACTCCCAGGTCCCTCTGTACTGGGCTGCTCTCCAGCCACTCTTCCCCCAGTCTGTAGAGTTGCATGGGGTTATTGTGGCCAAAGTGCAGGACCCTGCACTTGATCTTGGTGAATTTCATACCACTGGCCTCAGCCCATCAACCCAGCCTGTCCAGGTCCTCCTGCAGCTTCTTCCTACCCTCAGGCCGATCGACACTCCTCCCAACTTGGTGTCATCTGCAAACTTGCTAAGGGTGGACTCAATCCCCACATCCAGGTCATCAATAATGATGTTGAATAGGACTGGGCCCAGTACTGATCCCTGGGAGACACTGCTGGTCACTGGACACCAACTGGATGCAGCACTATTCACCATCACTCTCTGGGCCCGGTCATCCAGACAGTTTTTAACCCAGTGAAGGGTGCACCTGTCCAAGCCATGGATTGCTAGCTTCTCCAGGAGGATGCTGTGGGACACTGTGTCAGAGACCTTGCTGAAGTCGAGGTAGACCACATGCACAGCCTTCCCCTCATCCACTAGGCAGGTCACCTAGTCACAGAAGGAGATGAGATTGGTCAGGCAGGGCCTTCCTTTCCTAACCCCATGTTGGCTGGACCTGATCCCCTGGTTGTCTTCTACATGCCGCTTGATGGCACTCAGGATGATCTGTTCCTTAATCTTGCCAGGCACCAAGGTCAGGCTGACAGGCCTATAGTTCCCCGGATCCTCCTTCCAGCCCTTCTTGCGGATGGGCGTCACATTGGCCAACCTCCAGTCATCTGGGATCTCCCCAGTCAGCCAGGACTGGTGATAAATGACTGAGAGCGGCGTAGCCAGTTCTGCCACCAGCTCCCTCAGCACTCATCTTGCCTTTTATTTCCCCAAAACTGGATTTCCTGTGCAGGTCCTTTGACCTTACTTTGTTTTATAGCAAAACCCCAATTATTCAAGCATCATGTTGGGCACCAGTAAATGTGTCATGGTTTTAGCCAATAGCCAGGTAACAGATGCTCTCTGTTATCCCCCCACTACCCTCCCAGGAGAAAATAAAAGGGGAATAAGATAGAGTGATTTTAAGGTTGGAAAAAAAACAACTAGAAGAGGTTTAATGAAATAATAAATAGAAACAATAATAATGAAGATGACAAAGTATATATAAATATATAAACATATTCAAAGATATAAATTAATATGTAAACATGGAAGCCATGCTCCTCAAATGGTAATTACATCCCAACCAGAAATGTCCCTAAGTGGACTCAGAAGTATATGGGGGTGCCTGACTCTACGGTCCCAGCAACAGTCCACAAAAAACCTTGGAGCCTCCACAGAGGTCCTACTTAGGGAGACAAAGGAAGGTAACCTGTCTCAGTAAATTATGTTCTTCTCCAGCAAGAAAACAGGATACAGGAACACCAATAACACAGGGAAAGATTACAGACAAGCAAATCCAAAGGATCCTAGGCACAGAAATGATAAAAGGGCTCTCTTTGGAGCCATTTTATTTTGTATTTGGGGCCCATCAATCCAGCCTGTCCAGATCCCTCTGCAGAGCCTTCCTACCCCCAAGCAGATCAAACTCCCACCCAATTTGGTGTTGTCTGCAAACTTACTGAGGGTGCACTTAATCCCCTCATTCAGATCACTGATAAAGATATTGAAGAAAACTGGCCCCAAAACTGATCCCTGAGGGACACCACTGGTGACCAGCTGCCAACTAGATTTGACTCCATTTACCACAACTCTCTGGGCCTGGCCATCCAGCCAGTTTTTTACCCAGTGAAGAGTACACTTGTCTATGCCATGATTCACCAGCTTCTCCTGGAGAATGCTGTGGGAGACAGTGTCAAAGGCCTTACCAAAGTCTATGTAGACAATGTCCACAGCCTTTCCCTCATTCAATAGGCAGGTCACATTGTCATAGAAGGAGATCAAGTTGGTTAAACAAGACCTCCCTTTCATAAACCCATGCTGGCTGTCACATCAGCCAGCCTCCAGTCATCTGGGACCTCCCCTGTTGACCAGTACTGCTGATAAATGATGGAGAGAGCAAGCTCCCTCGCCAGCTCCCTCAGTACTCTACTGTGGAACCCCTCAGGCCCCTTAGACTTGTGCATGTCTAGGTGCAGAAGCATATCATTGAATCTTTCCTCCTGGATTATGGGGGGGTTGTTCTGCTCTCCATCCTTATCTTCCAGCTCAGGGAGCTGAATTCCTCTGGGGTTAGCTCATCTGACTATTAAAGACAGAAGCAAAGAAAGCATTAAGTATCTCAGCCTTTTCCTCATCCTTGGTTGCAATGTTCCCCCCTGCATCCAATAAGGGATGGAGATTCTCCCTGGCTCTTTTTTTATTGTTGATGTATTTGTAAATTTTTTTTTGTGGCCAAGTTGAGCTCCAGCTGGGCTTTTGCCTTCCTAATTTTCTCTCTGTATGACCTAACAAGATCTCTGTACTCCTCTTGAGTTGCCTGTCCCTTCTTCCAAAGGTGGTAAACCTTCCTTTTTTTCCTAAGTCCCAGCTAAAGCTCCTTGTTCAGCCAGGCCAGCCATCTTCCCTGCCCTTTGATCTTGTGACACATGGGGACAGCCTGCTCCTGGGCCTTTAAGATTTCATTCTTGGAGATCGTCCATCCTTCCTGGACCCCTTTGCCCTTCAGGATTGTCTCCCAACCAATGTCCTGAACAGACCAAAGTCCACCCCCTGGAAGTCCAAGGTGGAGGTTTTGCTAACCCCCCCCTCCTTACATCACTAAGAATTGGAAACTTCACCATTTCATGATTGCTAAGCACATAACTGCCTCTGATCACCACATCTTCCACTAGTCCTTCTCTGTGAACAGGTGGTCCAGCAAGGCATCTCCCCGGTAGGCTCACTTACCAGTTGTGTCAGGAAGTTATCTTCCACACACTCAAGAAACCTCCTAGACTGTTTCTTCTTTTCTGTGTTATATTTCCTGCAGACATCCAGTAGGTTGAAGTCTCCCACCAGAACAAGGGCTGGCTATTGTGAGACTTCAGCCAGCTGCTTGTAGAATACTTCATCTGCCTCCTCGTCCTGGTTGGGTGGTCTATAACAGCACAATATCTGCCTTATTCGCCTTCCCCTTCATCCTTACCCATAAACACTCACCTTTATAATCACTGTAATCAAGCTCTATACAATCAAAACACTCCCTAACCTATAAAGCCATGCCATCACCTCTCCTACCTTGCCTATCCCTTTTGAAGAGCTTATATCCATTCATTGTGTCCTGGTTTGAGCCAGGATGAAGCCAATTTTTCTTTTACTGATTTTTTTTTTCCTTCAGTAAACTTTCTCGTAACTAGCAACAGTGTGTTCTGTTAGGCTGATAAGACACTGGAATGTTTTTCTAACTACTGAGGCTTCAGATGGACAGCAAAATTGGCCAAAGATATTCCATTCCATATATCTACGTAAGCTCAGAGGAAGGTCAGAGATCACAGAAGACAACTTCTTTCCTGCTTCTTCTTCCCTTTCTCTTCCGTCCATGGCCAGCGTCCAGGGAGGACTCTGTTCATCCATCACCGTTGACCCTTAGGCTCGAGCTCTCCTGACCCCCATAACTCTCTGCTCTTTTCCAGCAGCAGCTCTGGGATTCCTCGGGACTCTTCCCAGTTCAGGGAAGTGCTGTGGGAGTTGCTGGGGTGGGGGGAGGCAAGAGGCTTTTGCCCATACCTGAATATATCTGTATATAATTGTATATATTTTCTTGTATCATTCATTAGTGTTTTAATTAAAGCTGTGTAGTTTAGTTTTCAATCCAGCCAAGTCTCTCTCTTTTTCTCTCTCTCCTTCCCTACGTGGGTGGGTGGGAGAGGGGATCGAGAGCATTGTTGTCGGACCTAAGTCAAACTGTGACACATTGAAGCATTCCAGTCATGACTGTCATCCCACCATGTTCTGTGATAGCAACTACATCATAGCTATCCTGCTGCACAATGGCTTCCAGCTCATCCTGTTTGTTGCCCATGCTACGTGCATTAGTGTAGATGGACTTGAGCTGGGCTATCAGTTTCATCCCCATCCTTGGCAGTTCACCCCTAGGCTCACCTCTGGTGAGCCTGGTTTTATCCCCCTCCCCCTTTGAGTGTAGTTTAAAGCCCTGTCTGTGAGCCCTGCTAACTCTTGCCCTAGTACCCTTTTCCCCTTGCAAGATAGAGTTTTCCCATCCATTGTGAGCAGGCCTGGTGCCCTGTAAATCAAACTGTTGTCAAAAACCCCAAAGTCCTACTGGTAGCACCAGGTTTGGTATTGATCTGGTCGGTCTTGTTTACCCATTCATCATTCCCTGGAATTGGAGGGACAGAGGTGAACACAACTTGTGCTCCCGATCCCTTTACCAGTCATCCCAAGGCCCTGAAATCTTTCTGCTTTGCCCTCAGACTTCGTCTCTCTACCTCATCCCTGCCTACCGGAAAGATCAAAAGAGGGTAGTAATCTGAGGGCCATACCAGACCAGGAAGTTTCCTGTTTATATCCCTAACCTGGGCCCCCAGGGAGGCAGCAGACCTCCCTGTGGGAGATGAGCACCATGGGAAAGAATACCATAGGCACAGCTGCTCCTCCCCCATTGTAATTGCCACATAAACAGGCTAGTAGCAACTGGTAGTGTTCTGGACCATCTCAGGTTAGTATGGCCATAGAAAAAAAAATATTCTAGTATTCTCAAACCAGGACATCTGTCCACAGGCAAGACACAGGCCCTCATGGAGGAAGCAAGATTATCTTTGTATCCTCAGAATTGTCTGGCCAGTTCATGTGTAGTTGGTGCTTCTATGTCTGTCCAGCTCATTATCACCAGGGTGTGGGTATATGATGTCTCTTCATGACAACTGTGCATTTCATACAAACTTTTGTCATGTGGAACATATGCACTGTATTTAATCTGGGTCTTTGGATGCCTGGCCATCATCCAGGTTGTCATAGATCTCCTCCAACATGGCTCAGATACTGGATACCTCCCTCAATGGTGGTCCGTTTGCCTTCAGAATTTGCAAGTTCATCTTTGAAGAGATATCTGTTCTTCATACTTGACAGGGCTTGCTGCCAATGGCTGAGGACTCCTGCCTTTTTTCCAGTCCCTTTGTCAATGGCCTTCTTCTCAGCAAGGGATCCCAAATGCCTGGTTTCCTTGCCCTCTAATTCCTGACTGTTGGCTCCAGTATCCCAGCATCAGAGTAACCAGATGAGAATTAGCTTACGTGGTTGATGGCTAAAATATTTTTGCATATCTTGCAGCTCACTTAGGGATTATGTTTATGATTATTATGATTATGTTTATTATTTCAGTCTCTTCCTCCTGTTTTTGTGACTGCTCTGCTACAGAACAGACTGCCTCTTCTGATTCTTTCTCCTGCTCCCTCTAAGGAGAAGCTTCTTCATCCCTTACTAATGGAGCTGACTTCTACTTCCATTGCTTCTTTTTATCTATAGAGGTGACTGATATAGTGTGTGTTGGTATGTTTTCCCTGTCTTCTCCCTGAGGGTGCTGCATAATATTGAGCAGTGTTTGGTAGATGCTGGCTAGGGCCCAGCACAGTGTGGTAAATTGTGCCTCTTTGGAATAGTCATGGCATTTTTTTTTATTTTTTTTTCAAACATTCTATCACATCATAAGGATGCTGTAGTTGTTCAAGAGTGAAGTTCCAGACCATTGGAGGTAAGAAGATACCTAGATACCTGCCCATATTCTCCCATGTGTTGTGCCACTCATGATGATACTCTCGCAGAGCCTGGGTCATATTCCTAAATTGCTTGTTAACGTCAGACAAAACCAAAGTGATATTCTTAAGAAATACCAATATAAGTATTTGAACTACCCAAGGATGTTCAAGATACTGAGAAGTTATTGTGAGAAGGGAGAAAACATCACAGAAGAAGGTATTGAAGGTGCCATTCTGTTTTTCCTCCACAAAAAAAGATGCTCAGAGGAAGAAGTATAATTGTTAATTGTATATATGAGATGGTACCCAAAGTACTGCTTTGTAAGCATTACCCAAAGTAATGCTTTGATACAGAGCCAAAATACCAGATTGAACTCAAGGCCAGTGTTTTAATAACAAATCTCCCAGGCAAAACATCACTAATCACTACAGAGCACAGCAACCTGCAAAAGCCAACACCAATCTTTAAACATGTGGAGCAAAACAAAAGAGCATGGTTCAGAGCAAATTAACTAATATCGAGAACAGATGACTCAGTATTGTGACTTGCAGCTGTTAACAAATATAAATCCCTTCTAATACAGTCTGGTCAATCTGTTATTATCTCAAACCCTGTTCAGGTGCCAAAAAGGACAGTCATGATTTAACCCCAGTCAGCAACTAAACACCACACAGCCACTCAGTTCCTCCACAGCAAGATGGGAGAAGTGGAAGAGTAAAAGTGAGAAAACTCATGGGTTGAGATAACAACAGTTTAATAGTTGAAATATAATAATAATAATAAATACTTATTTACAATTACAATGAAAATTACAAAGAAAGAAATAAAACACAAGAATCATAGAATATTAGAATGGTTTGTGTTGGGAGGTACCGTAAAGATCATATCGGTCCAACCGCCCTGCATGGCCAGGGACATCACCCACTAGACCAGGTTGCTCAAAGCCCATTCCAACCTGGCCTTGAACACTTCCAGGGAGGCAACATCCACAACTTCTCTAGGCAACCTGTTCCAGTGCCTCACCACCCACAGAGTGAAGAATTTCTTCCTAATATCTAATCTAAATCTACCTTCTTTCAGTTTGAAACCATCCCCACCCTCTCCTATCACTACATGCCTTTATAAAAGTCCTTCCCCAGCATTCCTGTAGGCTCTCTTCAGGTACAACCCCAACTCTCTCAGTAATTCTCATTAATGTCTTCATAGGAGAGGTCCTCCAGCCCTCTGATCATCATCATGGCTCTCCTCTGGACCCACTCCAACAGCTCCATGTCCTTCTTGTGTTGGGGGCTCCAGAACTGGATACAGTACTCCAGCTGGGGTTTCATGAGAATGGAGCAAAGGGGGAGAATCACTTCCCTTGACCTGCTAGATACACGTCTTTTGATGCAGCCTAGGATACAGCTGACTTTCTGGGCTGCAAGTGCACATTGCTGACTCATGTCGAGCTTCTCCTCAACTAACACCCCCAAGTCCTTCTCCTCAGGGCTGCTCTCAATCCATTCTCCACCCAATCTGTATTTGTGTTTGGGGTTGCCCTGACAAATGTGCAGGACCTTACACTTGGCCTTAGTGAACTTCATGCGGTTTGCACAGGCCTGCCTCTCAAGCCTGTCAAGGTCCCTCTGGATGGCCTCCCTTCCTTCCATCATGTCAGCCACAGCACGCAGCTTGGTGTTGTCAGCAAACTTGCTGAGGGTGCACTCAAACCCACTGTCCATGTCTCCGACAAAGATGTTAAACAGCACTGGTCCCAGTACTGACCCCTGAGAAAGGCCACTCATCACTGGTCTCCATTTGGACATCAAGCCGTTGATCGCAACTCTTTGAGTGTGACCATGTAAGGGTTCAAAAACAGAGCAAGGCAGGGTTCAAGCAGTTAACCCCTCCCCCTTAGGCTTTACTTGATACCTGTCAACCCCCCCCCAGATAGTACACACTTCCCCTCAAAAAGTAGCTTCCTTGTTCATCCATGCTGGCCTCCTGGTGGTTTTGCCTGACTTCCTCTTTGTTGGGATGCATTGCTCTGGGCTTGGAGGAGGTGTTCCTTAAACATTAACCAGCATTCTTGGGCTCCTCTTCCCTCGAGGGCTTTATCCCATGGTACTCTACTATGTCAGGTCCTTGAAGAGGCCAAAGTCTGCTCCCCTGAAGTCCAGGGTAGCAAGCTTGTTGAGCACCCTCCTCACTGCCCTAAGGATTTTGAACTTCACTATGTTGTGGTCACTGCAGCTGAAGCTGCCTTTGAGCTTCTTATTCCCCACCAACCCCTCCTTGTTAGTGAGATCAAGGTCCAGTATAGCACCTCTCCTCATTGGCTCCTCTATCACTTGGAGAAAGTAGTTATCATCAACACATTCCAGGAACCTCCTGGATTTCTTATTCCCTGCTGTGTTGTCCCTCCAGCAGATATTGGGGTGGTTGAAGTGAGGCTGCTCCTATCTGTGCATAAGGGGCCTCATCTTCCTGGTTGTGTGGCCTGTAGCAGACCCCAACTGTAATGTCTCCTGTCCCTGCCCTCCCTTTAATTCTGACCCATAAGCTTTCAGTCCCAGGTGGAGCCCCATTCACTCCAGCTGGTCATTGATGTAGATGGCTACACCACTCCTCATCTCCTCTGCCCATCCTTCTTAAAGAGCCTATATCCTTCCATTCCAACACTCCAGTCATAGGAGTCATCCCACCATGTCTGTGATGCCAAATAAGGTCATAGCCCTGCAGGCACATGCACGCAAAAATGATCAGAGGGCTGGAGCACCTCTCATGAAGACAAGCTGATGGAGTTGGGGTTGTTCAGTCTGAAGAAGATAAGACTCTGGGGAGACCTTATAGCGAACTTCCAATACCTGAAAGGGGCCTATAAGAATGCTGGGGAAGACCTGTTCACAAACACATGTAAAGATAGGACAAGGGGTAATGGGTTTAAGCTAGAGAAGGGTAGATTTAAGTTGGACATTGGGAAAACATTCTTTAATATGAGGGTGGTACATCACTGGAATAGGTTGCTTGGAGAGGTGGTGGGGGCCCCATCCCTAGAGACATCCAAGGTCAGGCTTGACCGGGCTCTGAGCAATCTGGTCTAGTTGGAGGTGTCCCTGCTTATTGTAGGGGGGTTGGACTAGATGACCTTTAGAAGTCCCTTCCAACCCAACGCATTCTATGATTCTTGAAGATTATGGAGAGCAGCCTCACAATGATCTCAGCCAGCTCTCGTAACACCCTTGGGTGGGTGGCATCCAGGCTCATTGATTTGTACCGGTCAAGCTCCCATAGCGGTTCTCATACCAACTCTTCCTTCACTGATGGCAGGTCTGTCTTTGCATTAACCTGGATTTTTGTTCCCACGTCCTGGGGCTCAACTGCGATGGTAAAGACAGCGGTGAAGAAAGTGTTGAGAACCTCTGCCTTTTCAGTGTTGTTGGTGACTAGTTCACCTCTATCACCATTTGACTCAGGTCCGACAACAATGCTCTCGATCCCCTCCCCCTCCCACCCAGGTAGGGAAGGAGAGAGAGAAAAAGAGAGAGACTTGGCTGGATTGAAAACTAAACTACACAGCTTTAATTAAACACTAATGATAAAAGAAAATATATACAATTATATACAGATATGTTCAGATATGAGCAAAAGCCTCTCGCCTCCCCCCACCCCCAGCAACTCCCACAGCACTCCCCTCAGCTGGAACAGTCCCAAGAAATTCCGGAGCTGCTGCTGGAGAAAGCAGAGAGTGATGAGGGTCAGGAGAGCTCGAGCCTAAGGATCGGTGGTGATGGATGGACGGAGTCCTCCCCAGATGCCGGCCATGGACGGAAGAGAAGGGAAGGAGAAGAATGAAGTTGCCTTCTGTGATCTCTGACCTTCCTCTGAGCTTACGTAGATATATGGAATGGAATATCTCTGGCCAATTTTGCTGTCTGTCTAACTCAGCCTCCTACGGGGGGGTCACAGATCTCTCCATAGTGTCTGAGCCGGCAGAGTGAAGGTGCGACCTTGAAGCCTCAGTAGTTAGAAAAACATTCCAGTGTCTTATCAACCTAGCAGAACACACTGTTGCTAGTTAAAAGAAAGCTTACTGAAGGAAAAAAAAATCAGTAAAAGGAAAACTGGCTTCATCCTGGCTCAAACCAGGACATTGGTATAGATCTGTCATTCATTATTCAGGGTCTACCAAGACAATGGAATTATCTGAACTGAACTAGGATGAAGGACAGAAATTATATATAAACCAAAAAACTTATATTTTATAATACATACATGTAAAAATCTGCTTGAGGGAAAGAATAGATCCCCATATGTGAAACCCTTATAGGTTGTTTTGTCTTGTCTGACATTCAACAGAGATGGTAGATTAACTTAAACCGAAGTTGCATTTGCAGTAATGACATCAAGACCAGAAATATCTCCCAGATTATTTTAATTGGAGCTTTGGCTTTGGCTGCCATAGTGATTAAAGCCCATTAGTTAGTAGACTGTGATAATTTGGAAACATTAACAGAGATTTTCCGAAATTATCAAAATTCAGAGACTTCTCCCTGAAGGAAGGAAGTAAAAGCTTAAAAATGTATTCAGGTAGAGGTCTGGGAAAAGGAAAGTCAGACTTCTTAAATTATTTTTTTTCTAAAATATTCATTTCAGTATTTATCTCTTTGGTGCACATTTTGCATTTATATGCTTTTCCCTGATGCTTCTGTACTCCATTTGAGTTGGTGAGGGAAGAATGGCACAGCCAGGAACTGCAACAAGGGGAGGTAAATTGTAAGGATGTTAAAAAGAGGATTTAGCAATTACAACATTAGAAGAGAGATAAAATGCATTTGACAGATGTGTTTTTTTAAAAAATACAGCAAGGATCTTGGCTGCTTGCTTTAATTTTCATTGAGGAAAAGAATAATGCTGATGTTTCCTGTTTTGATTTCAACAGCAGATATTTATTGAGCTCAGTGGAGTTCACTTGCATTTGAGTTAGACACTATGTTATTAAATGCAAATTGGCACATTCATGTTTTGTTATAAGAAGTCATAAATCTGATTATTTTTTCCATAAAAAGCAACCCCTGGAAAAAGTCCCAAGCACTTTTCCTTTGATGCACAAATTTCCTTAACATCTTTAACAGTCTGGTAAATGGTTTTGCTTGTAGTGTTGTGAATTTACCAGGCACTTGATATAACAAGAGAACACACTTCTAACCATTCCTGTGAATTTTGGTATATAGTGTTCTGTCTTAAACCAGGACATCTGTAAACACTGGAGTGAGCCACAGAGGTATTGAGAAAGAAGTAGTATTTTTTCCAAATAAGATTGTATTTGGCTATTTGACAGTTAACACCAAGTTGGGATGTGAAAGAGAGATTCCTTTTCTGAATAAATGAGCAAAATTTAAATATCATATAGTTGGAACTACTGCAAAGAAATTATACTGGCAAATGGACTGCTCTACTTGGTATTATTTTAGTTTCTGGGTCCGAGGTGTTTTCTGGTGGTAAAAGAGGAAATTTCCTTCTTTATAGACAGAAAAGATTGTTTTTGGAAAAGGTTGATCATAGAATCATTAGGTTGGAAAAGACCTCTAAGATCAAGTCCAATCGTCAACTTAGCACTGCCAAGTGCACCACTAAACCATGTCCTCAAGCTCCATGTCTACATGTCTTTTAAATACCTTAAGGGATGGTGACTCCACCACTTCCGTGGGCAGCCATTCCAGTGCCTGAAAACCCTTACAGTGAAGACACTTTTCCTAATATCCAATCTAAACCTCCCCTGGTGCAACTTGAGGCCATTTCCTCTTGTCCTATCACTTGTTACTTAGGAAAAGAGACCAACCTCCACGTTGCTGCAACCTCCTTTCAGGTAGTTGTAGGTAGTCTTAAGGTCTCCCCCCTCAGCCTCCTTTTCTCCAGATTGAACAACCCTAGTTCCCTCAGCTGCTCCTTGTAAGGCTTGTTCTCTAGATCCTTCACCAGCCTTGTTGCTCTTCTTTGGACATGCTCCACCATAGAATCATAGAATCCTAGGGCTTGAAAGGGACCTCAAAAGATCATCTAGTCCAACCCCCCCCTGCCAGAGCAGGATCACCCAGAGCACATCACACAGGAACGCGTCCAGGAGGGTTTTGAATGTCTCCAGTGAAGGAGACTCCACAACCTCCCTGGGCAGCCTGTTCCAGTGCTCTGTCACTCTCACAGTAAAAAATTTTTTTCGGATATTCACCTTGAACCTCCTATGCTCCAATTTGCACCCATTACCCCTTGTCCTATCACTGGTTATCACTGAAAAAAGCTTAACTCCATCTTCCTGACACTCACCCTTTACGTATTTGTAAACATTGATGAGGTCACCCCTCAGTCTCCT
>NW_009951909.1:52816-61009 GCF_000747805.2 Chaetura pelagica | reverse complement strand
CCAAAGTTTGCCCTGTGGAAGTCCAGGGTTCTGGTCCTGCTGGGTTTTCTGTTCCTCCCACACAGGATCCTGAACTCCACCAACTCGTGATCACTGCAGCCAAGGCTGCCATTGACAACCACTGCTTCAACAAGGCCCTCCTTGTTGGTGAGTACAAGATCCAGCAGCGCTCCTCTCCTAGTCGGCTTGTCCACCATTTGCATTAAGAAGTTGTCATCAATGCACTGGAGGAACCTCCTAGACTGTGAAAGGCTGGCTGTGTGAGTCTTCCAGCAGATATCGGGGTAGTTGAAATCTCCCATGAGGACCAGGGACTGTAGTTGTGAGGCTGCTTTTAGCTGCCTGTAGAAAGCCTCATCAACATCCTCGTCTTGATCAGGAGGTCTGTAGTAGACCTCCACAACTGTATCAGCCATACCAGCCTGCCCTTTAATTCTTACCCACACACTTTCAACTTGCCCCTCATCAGCCCCTGCACAAAACTCGATACATTCTAGTTGCTCTCTCACATAAAGAGCGACTCCACCACCTCACTTCACTGACCGGTCTTTCCTATAAAGGACATAGCCATCCATGGCCACATTCCAGTCATGTGGGCTGTCCCACCATGTCTCTGTTATTGCTACCAGATCATAACCCTTAGCCCGCACACTGACCTCTAACTCTTCCTATTTATTCCCCACGCTGCGTGCATCGGTGTGCAGGCATTTCAGGAAGCAAGCAGAGCACACTGGTGGGACCAAATCCTCCTTAGACCACCCTCCTTCAGGCCCTGACATGTTCCTCTTGTGCTTGTCCCTAACAGACCCAGTTTTCTCCCCTTCCCCCTTCACATCTAGTTTAAAGCTCTCTCAGTGAGCCCTGCTAAGTCCTGCCCCAAAAGCCTCTTCCCCTTCCTCTTCATTGTATAGTGCACAGTGAACAAAATCATAATTTCAGTGCTACCTAGTCACCTCCTGATTGTGGGTTATGCCCTATGAAACATCTTAGTAGACTACAGTGAATAAACTGAAGGAAAGCCTGTGTCTGGCAAGACTTGAAGGCAAAAGTAGCTATCTCAAGAACAGTGTATTCTGGAAGTTGTAAAAATCTCTGGCTTTCAAAATGAAATTATTTGTATTCACTTCAGGAAGTTGGCTGGCACTCCTGGACATTTGAAACTATCTTTCCCAAGCCTGTTGCATTGCATGGGGTTGTTGAGACCCAAATGCAGGACCTGGCACTTGGCCTTGATGTTGCACAGTTCTCTTATTTTTCCCTGGTTAGTAATGCTCCCAAATGCAGGCTCAGAGGAGGACTTTCAGTGACCTTCAGAACTGATGAGTCAGCTCTGCATCACTGCAATCTCCTATCATGATGCATGTTGATGGCCAATATCTATGCAGTACTAGGGCAATGTGCTGTGCAGCTGAAACCTAAAACTCCAGATCCAGGGATCAGGTCTGCAGTGTATTGTAGAGCTGCCCTTGCCATTTGCTATGCATTTAAGATTTAAGGACAGGAGATAGATTAGCATGAGACAATGGAAAGATTACAGACTGAAAATATAGGGCTGACCAAAGTATATGTGCCATTGATTTATTAACTTGCTGTTAAGAGCTTTTTAAGATTATTACTTGTAATGGATATGTGTAACTCAAGACAATTTCTTACAGGGAATCTCACATTTGACTACATGTCTGCCTCAAATTAATGAAATGCAAAAGCTAAGAAAGGAAAAGATTAAATCAATTTGCTTATGCTAGATAGTCCCAGACAAATTTCTCATTAAATCCTGTGGGTGTTGGTTTCTGTTTTCTGTTGTCATTTGTAGCTAGAGCTTCAAGGTGATAAAATTATTATTTCTTAAATAACATAGATATCTTAATAGCCAGGTGAGTGGTTTATAGAATTTCAACCATGGAAAGTAATTAAAGGTGACTTAGGGAGTCCTTTCATAAAAAATAATACATTATGCATAGCTTTTTAAGTGTTCAGTAGTTTTTAATGCACAACATAATGATGTACCTATCAGAACCAAAAGGATCATGTAGCTAAAGCACTCTGGTTGGCTTTTAAAGCTTCAGGATTCTGTTTCTGTATGACATTGGAAATAGTTTACTTATCTACCTATTAGATGTGTTCTAAAGATAAAATTAATTTTGAAAGTAGTTATTCAATATTAAAATACACATTTCAGGAAACCACTCTGAACTGTGAATATTTTGAAGGAAGATCCTAAGGTTTTTTATATAGTGTATTAATAAGTGCTACCTGTTGTCTTGAAAATAATGGAAAAGACTATGCAATTTATATTAAAAGGCTTTAAGGGCAAAACAATTGAAGAATAAGACATAAAGATGCACATGAAGATTTCTGTGTTGGTGACTGTTGCGGTCTTCTAGCTGTCTCTGAATCCTCTCCTTTCAACCTTGGATTACTGAGGGAGATGGTGACTTAAGGTAAATTAATTTAGTGAAAGCCCATGTCAGACATTTGGGATAGGATGGGGTGTTGGCTTCTCAAAGCTATACTGACTACAGCCATGCTATTGAACAAGGCAGTTCTCATGACTAGAGACATTGCATGGCTCTCTCGTAAACAGCCATCACTCTTCCCTTTCTGCCCAGAAATGTGTACTCTGATATTCTTACATATATATGAGTTCTTGCTGGAAAAAAAAAATATTTTTCCTTCCTTGCACCCAGCTTAAATTTAAGAAGTCATTGGGTTGAATTGAGCCCTGAAGACAGTGAATATATCTTGTCTGATGTAAATGGAGTTATGTCTGTGTTATACACTCCCCATCATGTCAGCTAGTTACAAGACTGACTGATTAGCCTTTGCATACCTCGGCATCACCTGCAGGGCTTTCAGAGCTTGGAAGGGGCTTTCTGAAATTCTGCTCTCATAGTCCAGTGCCTGGACATTATGCAGCCATTTCTCCATCAAATCTGCAAATACTTTTCTTCTCACTTGCAGAAAGAGAAACTCCACATTTTTACAACTTCAAAGTTTGCTTTGGCAACTGTGTAAAACCCACTACCTTGCTTATTGCTGTAAACATACCTATTTCTCCAGCTTGCAGTTTAGGTTGGCAGGAAGCTTAAAGTGCTCTGGGGCCCATCTCAATGGAGAAGGTGAAGGTGAATGAACCAGATAATTTATGCAAGATTTCTTCAGATAATTGATAATTATCTGAAAGGGGATATTGATCCTTTCTCTTTGCTCTGGAACTGTTGCAATGTAGTGCCTCCCGGATGACAGTGAGGAGAGTTGGGGGCTGGTCAAAATTACAGCATTATTTAACAATTTATGTCCATTGATCTTTGTGTTGAAAACAAGGAAAAATAGATTTATTCAGTTAGTACAAGAAATAGCATCGATCAGATGACTAGTCATCCAGAACTCCGAATACCTCTATGAATAACCATGCTGAACAAAAGGTTAACACATCCTTTTTGGAGGCCAAATTTGAAATCCTCACTAGAAAAAGAAGGTGAAACAATTAGCAGTCTAAAGTTATTTAAAATGTAAGGGTTTGTGGTGGGTTGAACCTGGCTGGATGCCAGGTGCTCACCAAGCCACTCTTTCACTCCCCTCCTCAGCAGGACAGGGGGAGAAAATAAGATGAAAAAACCTCACGGGCTGAGATACAGGAAGTTTAATAAATAAAAGCAAAGGCTGTGTGCAGAAGCAAAGGAAACAAAAATAAGGTTTATTCTCTACTTCCCATCAGCAGGCCATGTCCAGCTACTTCCTGGGAAGTAAGACCTTGGTACATGTAGCGGTTGCTCTAGAAAACAAATGCCTTAATAACTAATGCCCCCCCTCCCCCTCCTTTCTCTTAGCTTTTATTGTTGAGCACAGTGTCATATGGTATGGAATATCTCTTTGGTCACTTTGGGTGAGATGTTCTGGCTCTGTCCCCTCCAAACCTCTTGCCCACCCCCAGACTACTGGCCTTTGGGGCAGCAGTGTTGGAGAGACGGCCTTGATGCTGTAGGGGCACTGCTCAGCTTTAGCCAAAACACCGGTGTGTTATCAACACCTTTCTAGCTACCAATACAAAGCACAGCACTATGAGGGCTGCTATGGGGAAAGTTAACTCCATACGAGCCAGACACAATAGCGGGGGGGGGGGGGTTTTTGATGCAGAGAGCACAGAAGTGACTTCTGTGAGAAGCTTCCCTGGCTCAGATTCCAGCCCTGTCTCTGGCCAAAGCTGAGACAATTAGGGAAGCTGGATGCACCTCTGTGAGTAACATATTCAAGAAGGGGAAAACTGCAAAAAAGACCTGCAGGGCAGATGAGAGGAGGAAGTGAGAGCAATATTGGAGCAGAGATACCAAGGTTGATGAGGAAGGAGGTGGAGGAGGTGCTTGAGCTGAGATTCCCTCACAGCCCGAGGGGAGATGGAAGGCTGTCCCCCCTGTAGTCTATGGAGGAGCATGGTGGGGCAGATGTAGACTTGCAGTCAAGGAGGATGTTGGTTAGGCAGATGTGGACCTGGAGCCTGTGAAGGACCAGATGGGGACCTGCAGCCATGGAGAACCCCACATTAGGGGAGGTGATTGTGCCTGAAGCAGGCTGTGAGACTGTGGGGAGCCCATGCTGGAGCAGTCTGTTCCTGAAGGACTGAACCTCGTGGGAGGGACTCATGTTGGAGAGCTTCGTGATGAACTCTCTCCCATGGGAGGAACCCCATAGTGGGGCAGGGGAAGGCTCTGAGGAGTCCTCTCACAGAGGAGGAAGTAGTGGCAGAAATTAACATGTGATTAACTGATTTTAAACCCCCACTCCCCATCCCCCTATGCCATTGAGGGAGAGGATGAAACAAAATTCGGAGCTTCCAAACCCCCTTGCTTTCTAACACTCCTCACTGAAGTAGGAGGCTAGGTGCAGCTAGAGATTTTTTCAGAGTGCCACCTTTAGACTGTCTCTTTCCCATTTTAGTCAGATCCCAATCAATACACAGAAGCAAACCCGTAATCCAATAGACAAAGTAATTAATTCAGAAGACAAAAATTACCATAACCAGACAAATCTTAATCAAATCACAAAGACAGAAACCATAGTCTGGTAACAAAAGCACAAATTGCCAGGAACTGAGTTAACCAATCAGGAGACCCCCATTCTAAACTTAAGAGCTTATATGATACAAGGATGGGGGGTCGCAGTATGGATGTTACTCACACAAGCAATTATTACAGCTACAATTGAAAACATATCTGCATACACCACTTCATCCCATTTTCCTTCTCGTCTCAAAAATAACATTAACTGCAACAAGGTTATGAGGAAAGGCTGAGGGAGCTGGGTCTCTTTAGCTTGGAGAAAAGGAGACTGAGGGGTGACCTCATCAATGTTTACAAATATGTAAGGGGTGAGTGTCGGGGGGACGGAGTTAGGCTTTTCTCAGTGATGACCAGTGATAGGACAAGGGGTAATGGGTGCAAATTGGAGCATAGGAGGTTCAAGGTGAATATCCGAAAAAATTTTTTTACTGTGAGAGTGACAGAGCACTGGAACAGGCTGCCCAGGGAGGTTGTGGAGTCTCCTTCACTGGAGACATTCAAAACCCACCTGGATGCGTTCCTGTGTGATGTACTCTAGGTGACCCTGCTCTGGCAGGGGGGTTGGACTAGATGATCTTTCGAGGTCCCTTCCAGCCCCTAAGATTCTATGATTCTATGATAAGGTATTATAATTCAAATTTCCATTAAAAGGCCGCTTCTCCTCATCTTCCAACTTATACAATGGCCACTACTGATTACAGTATTTTATCAAAGTTTTCTTATCCACACTTCCACCCGATGGTCCCTCTATCTCTTTCCAGTGGGCTAAAATGCAACCCACAGGACTTTTCTTTAAAACTCCTCCACTCTGCTGCTCCCCATTATATAATGCAACATGCAGGAATTTTCTTACAGCAACAACATAAAGCAATTAAAACAATTAAGCTTTCCAAAACATTAGTTTCACTCACTTCACAGTTACACTGCATCTCAGTCACTCAAGACACCCAATTCACAAATCTTTCAACCATTCCCATAAAATAAAACAATGCAATTCCTACTAACAGTCCCAAACCGAAAATCAATATTGCCAATAATAACTCAATATCCAGATAACATTTACCAAGTTCACAATGTAAAATAACATTTGCCAAGTCAGATTGCCAGGAAATCAATGCTGAACCAAAAGCACACTCACATGTGCTGAACCTATTACAAATACAATTTCAATACAATATCATTCACTAACCCTATGTAGGGGTTATCAATAAAAGATTCCCAAATACGCGTATATCAAACATTTACAAGTGTTATACACATATGTAAACGGCCATCAGATACAAATGCACAATTGACTAAATGATCAGTAAGAGTCGTGCCTGCACTTGTACGCCACCCTGCGGGGTTCTCAGGAACTGCGGCTTGCGGGGCAGCCTTCAAAATGACCGGTCCCAAAACAGAAAGAATGCCTTGTTCTTATACTTATCAGAGGTCCTTGTTTGTTCCCCCGAGGATCCGCCGAATCGGTGAGTCCCTCCAGAGAACTCTCTGGGGCCAGCCTAGGGGGTCGCCAACTCGGAGGTTCCTGCAGCCGGGCAGAGAATGTCCCATCTGTGTTGCCAAAGCTGAAACAAAATTTGGAGCTTCTAACACGCCTCACCGCAGTGGGAGGCTGGGTGCGGCTGGGTAAGGATTCCGAGATTAAGACCCAATAACAACAAGCAAGCTGTTATTGAGCAGGCATTCTTTATTGCAGCGTTGGGCAGCACTGGGGATTCTCCATCATGAGTGCTCCAATACTTATAAGGCACCACACAGGTGAGCTTGTAAGGAGGGACTTCAAAGGAAGTGAAGTAGCAGCATTTGAGGTACTGGAAGGATGAAACTGAAAATAACAGCAGCAAAAATGGATCTGAGATAAACAATATGGCTGGGGGGGGGGGGGGGGGGGGAGGGGGGAGTGTCTTTGTTGATTCTAGTCCTTTGTCATCTTTGTCCTGTCTCCTGTCCTGGTCCTGTCTCCAGCCTCCCACTGGTAGATTGCCCAGGTGAGTCCAGAATCAACGTGTTGTCTGTAGGTGCTGCAGGTCTTAGAAGACTTGATGTTATCACAACCTGCAGGATGCTTGGCATAACTGACTGACAGTTTCACAAAGCACATTGTTTTAAAAGTAACCCGTTCAGCTGACTTAGTGCAGCAAATTCATTATTTTAGTAAATTTTTATTAGGCTATTTTTCTATTGAATCTACTAACGAGTATCCTATGACTATCAAGGAGGTAGAGAGTAAAGTAATTTGGGCCTGGGAAGAAGGGAGAAGTGTGTGTGTGGGAAGGTATTTCAGATCTGGTTTATTTTGTCTTTGTCCTGTTCTGATTTGATTTGTAATAAATTAAATTGATTTTTTTCCCCAAGCTGAGTCTGTTTTGCCTGTGACCATAATTGGTGAGTGAAATCCTTCCTGTCCTTGTCTTGAATCACAAGCTTTTAGTTGGATTTTCTCCTCCCTATCCCACAGTGGGTGAGAGAGGGGTGAGTGAGCGGATGCCTGTTGTTAACAGATGGGCCTAAACTGCAACAATGTCCAAAGTATATGATAACCTTTCAGTAACATTCATCAGTCATGGTACATTTGAAACAGATGTAATTGAGACAATTCTTCATCAGTTATTTCCTTCTAGGATAGTGGCTGACAAACCCTGGTACTGTCTTTCAGATTCTTAGCAGCTCAAAGACTGTGCTCCATCTCACATCTTATTAAGTGGTTAAAATCTTTGTCATGTGCCTCTGGCTATTTATTACTTGGGAGGAGCGAACCAGACAGGTGACCAAAATTGACTAAACAAAGTATTCCATCCCATATGCATCATACTCAGTATAAATCTCAGGGATCACAAAGGTCAAACTCTCTTCGTCCATGGCTGGTGGCCTGGGAGGATTTAATTCATCTGCCTCTGATCCTGATCTGTGTGTTCCTGAATCCATGCACTCCTGCATCCAGCTACCATCTGCTGCTAAGTCCAGGAGTCCAGTCTGGGAGTTTCCCAGGGCCAGCTCTGCAGCCTCAGTGGTGCTTTTGTTTATATTTGTACATATTTCTACATATTTCATTATTTTCCTTTTCATCACTACTGTTTCATTAAAGCTGTGTAGTTTAGTTTCCAACCCATATAAGTCTCTCTCCCTTATTCTCTTT
>NW_009951909.1:46596-52798 GCF_000747805.2 Chaetura pelagica | reverse complement strand
CCTTCCTAGGAAGGGAGAGGGGTTAATAGAGAGCATCTGTCATTTGTTTAATTGGTGGCCCAGTGTTAAACCATGACACCAGTGCTGCCCACCATGGCTAACAAGCACAATTTGTGATACAAGCAAAAGAGCCCAGAGATGTCCCTGCTTATCACCACCAGCACTGTCCTGCACAGCACACACATGCTCCCCATCACACACTGGGAGCATTCTCAAGCCAGACAGCACCCCATGCAGACCACAGGTCCACGACTGCACCAAATTAACCAGGTGAAATCTGGGACCCACTCTGCCAAAACTCACCGTTCAGTCTTCTACTAATAGTAATTAACACTGGGACACTGTGAGAAATTCCCTATCGGGATGGTTGAACACTTGCCATGGTGCCCTGCTTCATCTTTCTCCTGCTTACAAAAACTGCTTACTTGCTATAAGTAAGGTTAGGCAACAAGAGTGAACAGACACACAAAATACAGCTAGCTTCTGAATTAATAACATCTGGGCAATATTGGAACAGCCTCATAGTCCACTGGCATTCATACTTAGTAGTTACTCTGTTCTCTGTATTTGATAGTGATCTGATTGGGAGTGGATGCCAGGAAAACACAACAGGAGTCTTGATTGTTTTTTTCCTACAGTAATTAGCAAGTTCTTATCAGCATCTCTTTCTGTAAGAACTGCACTGAGATTACTTAGAAGCCGTACTGTCATTCAGAAATTCAGACTGGTAATTAGTCCAAAAATCAGAAGGGCAGTCCTTTCTGAGCAAACAGTAATATTAATCAATTAAAATAATCAATTGTGCTTAAAAGGATGCATGAGGGACACTGAACAAGTCACTTATTTGCCAAATTAGAAAAAGTGCCCTGTAAAGAGGAGGACAAGAATAGCAATGGTGAAAAGAGCTCTGCATTCCTGAAATTACTCCAGGAGCCCAGTCTGGGACTTTTCCAGGGCCTGCTCTGCAGCCTCAGTGGTGACATGAGTGTTATTGAGCGGTGGGGGGGACACCGCAATGGTGGTTTAGTGTATATTTGTATATATTTAATTATTTTCTTTTTAATCATTATTGTTTTCATTAAAGCTGTGTAGTTTAGTTTCCAACCCACAAGTCTCTCTCCCTTATTCTCTCTCCTTTCCCTATAGGGGAAGGGAGAGGGGTTAATAGAGAACATCTGTCAGTCATTTAATTGCCCGCCCAGTCTTAAACCATGACACAATGTTGTGTTTGAGAAGTGCAACCATTTTCTTCGATGTTTCTGGGTATACATACAGGAAAGGCCTGGTATATTTTAATTCCTACTCAGGACAACATCCTGTTTATGGGTATTCACATACAGTCACATCTTAAAAGCTTGAGTTCCCACTGCCTTTACATCCATGGTAAACAAGAGGTAGATGACTAAAAAATATTACCAGTGAAGGATTTAATATATGTGAATATATAGGGTGTTTGGAACAGAGGTGGGAAAAGAAGAGAGGAGGGATTTTACACTCTGTTTCTATGCATCCATGCACTAAAGGTCAAGGCATGGGCACGTCAGGCACTTTTTTACATTTAATTAATCTGGTAGAAGAAAATATGCCTTTAGCAAAAATGCTCCCCAAAGGAGGGTTGCTGGTGTGACCCCTTTCTCCCCTTTTGTTTTTGGAGCATAAAATGTTTTTCAGAATCAAGCAGTGGCCTTGGTTCTGCATACCATTCTATAGCAGTAACTATAAACATCGAGTTTTATCAATCCTGGAAGCCGACACTGACTGAAAAACATGCCGTTAATTTCAGCAAGTGTAGGTACTTAGAAGGGACTTAACTGAAAAGTAAAATCACCATGAAGAAAATTGGTTCTATCTTGGCTCAAACCAGGATAGCTGCCATATGGCCTAAGTATTCACTTTGCTTCTTGCAGGGGAAATTTGCAGCCCATGCTGACTTTCCTCCTGCTGTGGCTAAGCTACCAATAGTTCCCGGAAAAGTTAATTTAAAAACACCTAGGTATGTTACAGGACTGTGTAATCTCAGCTGTATCTGTGATGTAGATACATCAATGAAAATCCAGGGCTAGATGGTCAGCTGGTGATGGTTACTCCAGTCCCTGATCCACATTAGCTCAGTTTGACCAAGGTGAATAACAGGGACTCCTCTTGCCAGGGTGAAGGGACAGGCCCCAGAGCTGTTGCCAGTTTGTTTTCATTACCTTGAATTTTCTGGAGTGTTGTTTCTGGCCCATAGGACCACATGCCATGGGTATTTCCAAAGACATGAGCCAGCACAGTAGTTGCCGTGGCTGGTGTGTGTTGCCCTGGGTAACCAGAGGGCTGTCGCACAGTGGAACATATAACTAGCTCAGGGAAAGCACTGTTTTAAACCATGCTTATTGAATTTAATGTATTTTCTTTTTTTTAATCTCTGTGCTTGCAGGTCAAAAGATTCTTCACCACAAAAGTGATGTCTTAGAAACTGTAGTCCTGATCAATCCCTCAGATGAAGCAGTTAGCACTGAGGTAAGTCAGTCAGAAATACTTCACTGGATGTGTCATAAAAGCTCCATTAAGTGGACAGGTTGAGAGCAGCTCCTAACTGGACAAAAGGACATGTTAGGAGCAAATATAATCAAAGACATCAGCCATCCCTTGATTTTCTTCCTGGTTTCCTGAACTCCTAATAATGTGCCAGAGGTATAGGACAGAAACACACCACTTATCCCAACACACATTTCATCATAACACACCAAATTCCCTTCTTGATCGCAGAATCACAGAATCTTAGGGGCTGGAAGGGACCTCAAAAGATCATCTAGTCCAACCCCCCTGCCAGGCAGAGTCACCTAGAGTACATCACACAGGAACACATCCAGGTGGGTTTTGAATGTCTCCAGCGAAGGAGACTCCACAACCTCTCTGGGCAGCCTGTCCCAGGGCTCTGTCACTCTCACAGTAAAGAAGTTTTTTCTGATATTTACATGAAACCTCCTATGCTCCAGTTTGCACCTATTGCCCCTTGTCCTGTCACTGGACATCACTGAAAAAAGCCTGGCTCTATCCTCCAGACACTCGCCCTTAACATATTTGTAAACATTGATGAGGTCACCCCTCAGTCTCCTCTTGTAAACAGCACTATAACTTGAAAATGTTTCAACAGTTCTGGGACACTAGTGCAAAATATGTTTTAAATTAGACGAGGTAAACTGTATGTTCTCAGAGGAATGTACAAACACGTGGTAACTCCCATTATTGTTGTGTTTCTCTCCTTCACTCTAGGTGCGCTTAATGATCACAGATGCTGCAAGACACAAGCTCCTTGTACTAACTGGACAATGCTTTGAAAACACAGGAGAACTCATTCTTCAGTCAGGGACCTTCTCCTTCCAGAACTTCATTGAGATCTTCACGGATCAAGAGGTGTGTTCAGAAAAGTGTCTTCCATAAATATATAGCCTCTTCTGTAGGCTTGCTTTCAAGACATTCATTTAATTTACTTTAGTTTTTATGTTAATTACTTAACAAAGGTATTCCATTTTAATTTTGGGAATTAAATTGTAACTTCAAGAAACAGAAAACCAAGGAACATTTTGACAATGGAAGGAGATAGCGTTGTGTTTAAAAGATACAGCTTGTTCATCTAAGGTGCACATGCAAAGCACTCAAATTGAATTTGACACCAGCTTCTTGCCTGGTGGCAACTAAGTAATAGGTGACATGAAATAAGACAGAGGCTATCTATTTGCATGGCTGTAGCTTTTTGCACCACTTACCTGCTTGGCTTCTTTACTGTAATGTTTAAAATTTTGTTAGTGAAATCTGTACATCTTGTGATTTTTACGTACCAAAAATATAAGTATGAAGTATACCAATATTTAATGCTATTTCTTTCACAACTTATTATTTTGCTGTCTTGCTTAATCTACTGTGTCTGAAAGCTCCCATAGGACAGGAAGCCATAGTAAACAAGATGTCACACTTAATTTGGCTGCTGAGTAAAACATATATTTAAATAAACTATATGACTGTATTCCTAGATATTTAGTTTCCAAAATTAATTAGGAGCATTTCAGTGGAGTGAGATTTGAAAGTTCAGCATTGAAAAAGCAAAGTTTGCATGAGCTCTAGAGTGACTTTATTATATCCATTTGATCCTTTTCTCAAAGCCTCTTTGTTGAACATATGGTTGTAAGATTGGGGAAAAAACTGTAATCCTGCTCTCTGAAATGTGCATGACATCTAAAAGTCACTGTCAATTTGCAGTTACTTTTCTATGAAATTGCAAACCCAAGATCCTTGAATCACTAGCTAATTAGTGACACACAATTACTTTCTGACTACATACAAAACTAGGGGTAAATACTACCATTACAGTTAGGAAGCCAAACCCTTGGCTGGAAAGTGGAGCAGTGGTGGCTGGCTATGAGTTACAGCCATTGAGGGATTGTCGCAGTGGTGGGCAGGGTCTAGGACAACTCTCTGCAGCCAACTCTCTGCTGGACAACTCAACACCGGGACATCTCTGCGCTGGGACAGCCCTCTACAGGGACAACTCTCTACAGTTCAGCAGATGACATAGGGCTGTGCTGCTCCTTATTTGTCAATCATGTTGATCTCTATTCCATGTTGGTCTCTGAGTAAAGCTCACTTGGCTTGTCTCTGCTGCTGGCAGCATGCTCACCAACCAGCAAAAACGGCTGTTTTAAAATGTTAGCTTCCAGCTTATTGTCTATGAAATCTTGGGCTCCCACTGCTTCTAAAAGATTTCACAAAAGCGAAGAAAGATCATATTTGCCATACTGCAGTCTGTGCATGTGACATTTTTTAAATGGGAAATTTTTAGGTGGTCTACAAATTGGAAAAAAGGTTAGAAAACATTTCAGTCTTTAATAATACTGACAGACCTTGGGCTTCCCAATCCTCTGAGTTTGGAGGACCACAAGCGCAGGAACAGTGATTTTCCATTTGTGGACACTGAAATTGTAAAGGATTGGCTGTATCAGTTGAATGTTCATAAGTCCATGGTGCCTGATGAGATTCATCCCACCGTACTCGGGAAGTTAGTGGAGGTTATGACAGGACCCCTTTCGATGATCTACCAAATGTCTTTGGAGCCTGGGAAGGTCCCTGCTGACTGGAAACTAGCCAATGTTATTCCAATTTGCAAGAGTGTGAGGGAAGACCCAAGAAACTACAGCTCTATTAGTCTAACCTCTGTACCTGGAAAAATTATGAAGAAGATCATATTGGATACTATTGAAAGACATAAAGAACAATGCAATCATCAGGCACAGTCAACATGGGTTCACAAAGGGAAAGTCCCATCTAACTCATTTGATATCGTTCTATGATAAGGTCACCTGCCCAGTGGATGAAAGGAAGGTGGTGGATGGAGTTTTTCTGGATTTGAGTAAGGCTTTTGATACTGTCTGTCTCCGTTTTATGATCAGGGCGAACCAAAACACAGAACAGAATTGCTCTCTATTACTCCTCCCCATCCTCCCAGGGGAAGATAAAAGGGGAATAAGGAAGACAGACTTCAAGGTTGGAACTTGAAACTAGAACAGGTTTAATACAACAGGGAAGGGATAGTAACACGTGGGATAATAATGAAAAATATACAAATATATACAAAAACCCCATTTCAATGGTCTCTGATATGTGTCCAAAAGTCCTTCATAGCAGAGCCAAATCGGGAAAAGGGGCCAGGGCTCCTCCCAGCAATTGATCAATTCAGATCCTGCAGAGCATGTGGCAAGCTGAAGACAAAGAACACGAGCCTCACCCCAAGATGTCCACCAGATGAGTGAAGGGAGAAAGGAAGCTGGAAGGTGGAAGGGACTTCTCCACCCCTCTGGCTTTTATAGGGTATGGCAGGAAATGGGAGGGAATACTGACCCCTCTCTGTTCTGCCCCCTGGATCCCTTGGGGATCCTAAACAACACCCACTGTCGCGGGCTGGTACCGGGGGCCTACCGGCTGTCAGGATGTTTCCGCGACTTCCCCCCTCAATGTGGAGAGGTTTGTGAATGAGCCTGAGCGTTCACACGTGGCGTTCACCTCTCTCAGAGGAACGGCCGCTGCGGGACCGTATCTTAGAGGGTAGACTAAAGTACCCTCCCACCACGCTCACAAATTGTTACTGAGACCAATGTTTAGTTTGCAAATTAATCAGTTTATTAAGGGTCAATACAAACTAAGGGATCAAGGTTCAGGAGAGGTT
>NW_009951909.1:43944-46349 GCF_000747805.2 Chaetura pelagica | reverse complement strand
CGGCGCCCCCCCCCCCTCGTTCCTTCGGGCAGCGGGAGTGGCGTTCAGGCAAGTTCAGGTACTGCAGCGGGGTCTCGTCCCAAGCAGGCAGAGAGAGCGAGCAGAGAGAGCCCTGCAGATCTTGCCCCCTTTTTTTATAGATCAGAGATCATTGTTCCAGAAAGTACCACTGTCTGAATTAGCCAATCACCATTGGCCAGGTACATATTCTGTTAGAGGCAGTTTTTAACCTATTGTCTATTTTTCTGCCAGTTATCATAACCCTTGTGCTGCTTCCTTGCCATGCACTTACCTGGTAGGGCAAGAGGCCTGCTCATTCTGTCCTTGAGTGAATCAGTGGAAAGGCGTCACTCTTGCTTTGCTGGCTTGAAAGGCATTTTTTGTTTAGTCTTATGTGGGGGGGAAGAAGATGGACCATTCCCCACACCCACTCTCTAGGTTCTCATATTAATACCATAAAATTAGCCTGGGTCCCCTCAAACCATAACATTCCACCCCTTATTCCATACCATTTTGTACCATACTCATTCACTGTATTATGAATTGTCTTTATACAACAGCTTGTTGAGTTCAGGTTGCAGATCTTCATCCATCATGACAGTCTCTCAGGGCAGGAGAGATGGTATGGAGTTTGTTGGGGTTCATGCCCTCGTGCTGCAGGTTCATCTTGAGGTCGCCACTGTATTATCCTAGAAAAACACTTATCACTATTATACAGTAATTAAAACTATGCAACCTAAAATTAAATTCTCTCAGACAGAGTTAAACTCCCTTGTGGTATACACTGGACTTCACTATCTTCCTGTATTACCCACCAGGTATGTCCAGGGCCTTGAGCAGAGACAATCCCAAGGATGGGTTTGCTTTGCCTAGAGCAGGAGAGACCCAAATAGTTTTTACCAACAGATTCCTTTCATATACAGGGACTTTATCCCCTTCTACTGCATGTAAAAGATCTGATTGGGCAGGACCAACTCGATTGATAGATCCTCTGGTGTTAACTAACCAGGTGGCTTGTGCCAAATGTTTATCCCAGTTTTTAAAAGTTCCACCACCTATTGCTTTCAGGGTGGTTTTTAGCAAGCCATTATAAGATTTAATCTTTCCAGAGGCTGGTCCATGATAGGGTATATGATATATCCACTCTATACCATGCACTTTGGCCCAATTGTCTATTAGGCTGTTTGTGAAATGAGTCCCATTGTCTGACTTGATCCTCTCTTGGGTCCAATGCCACCACAAGACTTGCCTTTCAAGGCCCAGAATAGTATTACAGGCAATGGCATAAGGCACAGGGTATGTTTCCAGCCATCCAGTGCTTGCTTTGACCATTGTAAGCCCATAGCATTTACCCTGGTGAATTTGAGGGACTGTGATGTAATCAATCTGCCAGGCCTCTCCATACCTGTATTTTAACCAACATCCCCCATATCACAAGGTTTTTAACCATCTGTTACAATCGTGGATAACCTGCGCAATATCCATAGTTAAATCCACCCCTTGGTCATGAGCCCATTGGCATGTTGGGTCTCTTCCTTGATGACCAGAAGTTTCATGGGCCCACTGAGGTAAAAGCAGTTCACCTCTGTGCTCCCAGTCCAAATCTGTTTGGAACATTTTAGCTGCCTGGTCCACTTGATGGTTGTGTTGGTGTTCTTCAGTGGCCTAGCTTTTAGGCATGTGGACATCTACATGTTTTACCTTTACCAAAAGTGCCTCTAGCTGGGTAGCTATATCTTGCCACAGGATGGCTCTGTGCTGCCAGTTGTCGTATTTCCATAAAATCTTAGAATCATAGAATGTGTGGGTGTTGTGAGCCGAAGACACAGAGGCTACCTGCTGTCAGGACGCTTCTGCGACCTCCCCCCCAATGTGGAGGGCTTTGTGAATGAAACCGAGGGCTCACACGTGGCGTTCGCCTCTCACAGAGGAACGGCCGCTGCGGGACCGTATTTTAAAGCGGAGATTTGAATACCACCCTCACCACGCTCAGTAATAACTGAGACCAATGTTTAGTTTATGAATTAACCGGTATATTAAAGGTTAACACAAACTGAGGGACCAAGGCTCAGGAGAGGTAGGCTAGGGATATGTCAGGAAAATAATTCAAAAGTTCTATGGTCTTATGAAAGGAGCACTCCAAGGGAGAGGTGTGGAATCAATGGAGTAAAAGGGTAGGAGCTGAGCCCATCAGGAAAGTTAGAGAATGTGTGTGTGCGTTTACCTTTCCATAGCTTGTGGTTCCTGGGTTGCGGCTGGCAGGGCTCGACAGGAGGTCCGTAGGGGGGCCGGTTTCCCGGTAACAGGGGCGACTTCCCAGCAGCAGGCAGGCAGGCAGGCAGTCGTGGCTCCTCCGTGAGTCGCGGCGAGCTCCAATCCCGGGGCAGCGGCAGGCGGTCCGGTCC
>NW_009951909.1:40865-43827 GCF_000747805.2 Chaetura pelagica | reverse complement strand
CGTCTCGGCTCCTCCAGGCAGCGGTGCTGGGTTCCAGGTGGCTTCTGGTGCTGCAGCAGGGTCTGTCTCCTCCTGGGCAAGCAGAGAGCACTGGCCTGCAGAACTTGCCCTCTTTTATAGATCAGAAGTCACTGTTCGAGAAAGTACCACTGTCCAAATTAGCCAATTAGCACTGGCCAGGTACATACTCTATCAGAGGCATCTTTAACCTATTGTCCATTTTTCTGCCAGTTTTCATAACCCTTATGCTGTTTTCTTGCTGTGGACTTATCTGGTAGATCAAGGGGCCTGTTCCAGTCCGTCCTTGGCTAAATCAGCAAAAAGGCGCCGCTCTTGCTTTGCTGGCTTGAAAGGCATTTTGTTTAGTCTTATGTGGAGGGAGAGAAAATGGACCATTCCCCAGATCTCACCCCATGGCTTTTAAGGCAGCAATAATTTGGAGTCTTTTTTGTCTATCAATGTATGTATCAATCAGGCTCTTGTCCAAACCCTTTTTCTCACATTAGATCACTCCCCTCCTTGGGTGTAGAAACAAATGTAAAACTACTAATAAGATGTAAGCATCCATAACAACAAACAAGGGAACAATTCCCAAACATCATATACAATAGCATTCTTAACAATTCAATGTATCATTAAAGTTTCATGACTGCTATCTTCATTTTAACGAGTAAAACAGAAAAATACAGAAACATAATCACAACTTTGAAAAACACTAACATCAAAAAACGTGCAATCTATTGAACTTCCATTACTTCATAACAATTATTACAATCTCTTTTATTTACAAGAAACTTTCTTCATTATTATTCTTTAACCTGGGTAATAGCCCTTAGGTCTTCGTAACTTTCCACTGGCTTCCAATTTGCTTGTTCTGGTGGGAGTCTGGCAAAGTCGCCTTACTCAAACACAATTCATTCACAAGGAACAAGCAGTAGTTACACACAAGAACAAGATAAGGAATAAAATAATTGAAATTATAACATAAACCCAGTCCCCAATTATGTCAAAAAAGGAAAAGAAAGCAGACCATTAAGGAAATTCTGAAATTTGAACCGAGTTTTTGCCACTTCAGTGAGTCCTTTAACAATGTTCTTAATTATTCCCATTCAATACAATATATTGCAAACAACAACTCAAAGGCAAGCATAGAAGGAGACAATGTTATAGAGTACCCTGTTTAGGCCATGGGGTGATCAGTCCCATAGTGGTCACAAAGTAACTCCTCTGGAGCCCAGTAGTAGGTTGATCAGGCCTGACACTGTCACTGGGATGTCTCTGGCTCTTTAAGTTGTCAGATCTGCAATATATTATCTAACATCACTAGACACAGGTACACAGAAATAACTGATTTTTCCCAAAAGAAAACACTGATTTATTCAACATAAATTATCCATTTTGTACTGATTTTATGTTGTTTGTCATTTAAATCAGATGCAACCTATGTATTTGAATTCACTGGTGTTTGTAAGGTAAGCTTGACCTTACCAATATTTGGCAGGTTTGCCAAAACAGTCTGTCCAGGTTGGAGAGGAGTTTTGGATTTGTTGTAAAGTTTTCTGTGCTGTCTGTTATCTTGAGTAGGTGACCTTTTATTTTCTCTGTGATCTTGAGTAGGTAACTCAGGGAAAAAAGCATTCAGGTGGGGGCACCCGTTCACCCCCCACCTATTGTTTATAGTAGTGACTGCATACCACAATCTCTCATCCCATTTTGAGTCCTGTGGGAGGATGAGACTTAATTAACCCATTAGTGTGCTTTACTATCCCATTAGCTCGTGGGTAGTATGGGACATGAAATGTCCATTTGATACCTTCCCTTTTAGCCCACTGTTGTACAAGATGTGAGGTGAAGTGAGTTCCATTGTCAGATTGAATATTTGTGAGTTTAGGAAGAACCCCAAATACCTTTTTGAAAAAGTGAACTGTGTTTTCCCCATTTGCCTTAGAAACAGCTTCAGCACAGGTTATTCCTGATACCATATATATATTGTTTGTTTCCTGATCTGCGGAAGGGACCGATGTAGTCCACCTGCCATGTGGACTACAAGGGTTTCCCTTCCCTGATATGCAGATTGTCAGTTGTTAGGGGATGTTCCCCAAGTCTGATTTTTGCAAAGATCACATTAAGAAATTACTGTTTTGCAATGCTCACGGGTGACAGGCCATCCACGGTCTTGTGCCTCTTTGTATAAGTCAAAGAATCCTGAATGGCCTCTTTTTCAGTGGAGCCATTCAAGCAATCTTTTCCATTCCTGATTTTCTGCTTCTATGGTAGCTGATTGGATTTCCACCACATTGATTTTAACTAGTTCATCAACATAGTTGTTCCACTTAGTAGCTTCATCTTTCAAATTAGTCTGGTGAGAAGGAATCCACCATACATGAAAATTAGGGTTCTCTTTAGTAATCTTCAGTATTTGCTGCCATTTCACCTTATGTCAAACAGGCACCCTGTTAATTTCCCAGTTACTCTGTTCCCAGAAAGTTATCCACTCCACACAGCATTTGAAGACAGCAAAGGAATCTGTGTAAATGTACACAGCGTCCTGGGAGGCTTTTTCTTTTACAAAAACATTGAGAACAGCATCCAGCTCCCAAACTTGGGTGCTGCCCTTATCTTGGTTTATTATTTGTTCACCTGTGGAGGGTTTATGTCACCGTTTGACTCAGGTCCGACAACAATGCTCTCGATCCCCTCCTCCTCCCACCCAGGTAGGGAAGGAGAGAGAGAAAAAGAGAGAGACTTGGCTGGATTGAAAACTAAACTACACAGCTTTAATTAAAACACTAATGAATCATACAAGAAAATATATACAATTATATACAGATATATTCAGGTATGGGCAAAAGCCTCTCGCCTCCCCCCACCCCAGCAACTCCCACAGCACTTCCCTGAACTGGGAAGAGTCCCGAGGAATCCCGGAGCTGCTGCTGGAGAAAGCAGAGAGTTATGGGGGTCA
>NW_009951909.1:10647-40522 GCF_000747805.2 Chaetura pelagica | reverse complement strand
GTTTAATTGCAGCAGATTTAAACAACCAGGTTTTCCCTTCTCTTTGAGATGAAGCATCTGTAAACCAAGCATTAACCATTTCACTCTTGTATTCTGGGACCTCTTTAATAGGACTGGGAGTTTTCATTATTAAATCCTTTTCATCTGCAGATCCAATTTGTTCCTGAATTTTTAATTGTTTATTTGGGTCTTCTTCAAGCTTGAAAAGGCCAGAATATTACTCAATTTGGCTGTACCACTTCCTGATTGTACCCTTTTGGGATATTCCTTCTGGAGGGGCCTTTCCAGACAGTACTTGGTTAACTACCTTGAAAGGGCCTTGGAGAATTATCCTTTGTTTTTTAATGATTTTGCTGACTTCTGTCAGTGCTGTGCACACTGTCAACAAACCCTTCTCCAGAATGGAATATCGCTTTTCTGAATCCTTGAATGATTGAGAGTAGAAGCCAACTGGTCGAGTACTCCCGTTAGGCCCTTGTTGCCAAAAGTGATATGATAAGGCACTGGCTGAGAACCCCCACTCTATTGTTATTGGATCCTCTGTGTGGAGAGGTCCCAGAGTCTGGCATGTCTGTGCCTCCAATAATAATAGTTCAAGGCCTCATAATGAGACTGATCCCATTCCCAATGACAATTCTTTTTCAGTAAATCATAAAGAGGACGTGCTATGATGGATAAATCTGGGATATGCTTTCTCCAATACTGAAGGGTCCCCAGTATTTCCTGTAGCTCTTACTTATTAGTAGGTACTTTTATCTCTCTCAGATGAGACAAAGTATCGGAAGGAATATTCCAGGTTCCCCCCTTCCAGTTTATTCCCAGAAATTTTGCCTCTTGGGAAGGTGGCTGCCGTTTTTCTTCAGGGACCTCTATTTGCATGTCTGTTAAATGCTTAGTTATGGCATCATAAACTGCTTTTACCTCCTTCTCACTCTGGCCCCCTATCAGCACATCGTCTATGTACTGATAGACCTTGACTTTGGATTTATTTTTGATTTCTGGAATGTTTTCCAGCTCACACACAAGCGTGTGGTGGGACAGTGTGGGTCATTGTTTATATCCCTGGGGCAACCTTGTGAAAGTATACTGCACCCCATCCCAAGTGAAGGCAAAATATTTTTGGTCCTCAGGATCAATAAGGATTTGGAAGAACATATCCTTTACATCAAGTGAGGCCAGCACTGGGTGTGCTGCTTCCTGGATTTCTAGTACCAGATCAGCAATGTTAGGTACAGCAGCTGTGAGTGTGTCTGTATTGGCATTCAATTTCCTGTAATCAACTGTCATTCACCATTTACCATTTGGTTTTCTTACAGGCCAGATTAGGGAGTTAAAGGGAGAATGGCAGGGCACAATAATGCCCTTTTGTTTTAAATCAGAAATTACTTCTTTGATGCAGCAATGGGGATGGAATATTGTCTCATATTTGTTATCCTGCTTTGTGGCAGGCGTAGAGCACACTGTAACAATTTAATCTCAGGTGCAGGACCCTACACTTGCCCTTGTTGAACCGCATGAGGTTCTCCTCTGCCCAGCTCTCCAGCCTGTCCAGGTCATGCTGGACGGCAGCACAGCCCTCTGGAGTGTCAGCCAATCCCCCCAGTTTGGTATCATCAGCAAACTTGCTGAGGATACACTCTGTCCCCTTGTCCAGATCACAGATGAATATGTTGAACAAGACCAGACCAAGTACTGACCCCTGGGGGACACCACTGGTTACAGGCCTCCAACTTGACTGCTCCATTAATCACAAACCTCTGAGTTCTGTCACACAGCCAGCTCTTCATCCACCTGTGAGGGACCAGCCCTCAGGACCTATTTTGGGAAATGGTGTCAAAACCCCATTGTAGCCTGCCTGGGAGGATGGAGACTGCAGTGATGGCCTACATATGGCCTTGGGCTTTCATAGATGAGATAACCACAATGACTGAGACAACAATGAGGGGGCATAGGTCTGCTCCAGCTGCTCACACATGTATGGCTCAATCACAGGTACTCGTTGTGAAATCAAGATTCTAGGCCTATAAAAGAGGGGGCTGCAATGGTGGGCTTTGGGAGTTCCATCAACATCGACTGTTGATACCGACCCTCCCCCGTTGGCTGGACCACCGACGCTGGATTCAGGACCAGCGATTTTCCTGACCTCAGTCTCTCTCTCTACTGTCTCCTCCCCTTTTCTTTTTATCCCCTTTTCCTTAATATATATATGTGGGTGGGTTTTTTTAGGTTGTTCAATATTAACTCCTATTAGTGTAATAAATTGTTATTTGTTATAAACGGACCTTGTGTGTCGCTGCACCCTAATCTGATCAAGGGGTATTGGACGGTCGAGCTTTTGCTCGGACTGTCATATATTTACTCTCTCTGGGAAAAGACCAGGTCTGAGAGAAGGATTTTGGGCCCAGCCACACCTCGGCTCCTCTCTGAAGGAAGTCTAGAAATCAAGGGGGTTCAATCCTAATCTCCCTGGGCCGCCCAGTCTGAGTTGTGACACATACAGGACTGGATCCAGCTGCACCTAGGCTCCTCTACTGCAGCAGGAGTTTAGAAAGCAAGGGGGTCCAGTTCTAACCTTCCTGGGTTATTAAATCTGGGCTGTGTCACCACTTCACTGTCCACTCATCTAGTCCACACTCAGTTTCCTAATGAGGATGCTATGGGAGACAGTGTCAAAAGCCTTGCTGAAGACAAGGTAGCTGACATCTGCTGCTCTCCCCTCATCCAGCCAACCAGTTATGTGATCATAGAAGGCTAGCAGATTGGTCAAGCATGATTTCTATTGATAAATCCACATTGACCACTCCAAATAACTTCCTGTTTTTCAACCTGTTTAGAGATGACATCCAGAATTAGTCTCTCCATCATCTTCCCAGGGATAGAGGTGAGACTAACTGGCCTGTAGTTCCCTGGGTCCTCCTTCTTGCCCTTCTTGAAGACTGCAGTGATATTGTCCTTTCTCCAGTCCTCAGGCACCTCTTCTGTTCTCCATGATGGAGAGTGGCTCAGCAATAACATCTACCAGCTCTCTCAGCACTCGTGGGTGCATGCCATTAGGGCCCATGGACTTATGGATGTCCAGTTTGGCCAAGTGGTCTCTAACCCAGTCCTCCTCTACTGAGGGAAAGTCTTCCTCTCTCCAGACATTTCCCCTTGCCTCCAGACTCTGGGATTCATGAGGGACAGCTTTAGCAGTGAAGACTGAAGCAAAGAAGGCATTCAGTAACTCTTCCTTCTCTGTGTCTTCCACCACTAGGACACCCACCTCATTCATCAGTGGGCCTACTTTTTCCCTAGTCTTCCTTTTTCTATTGATATACTGAAAAAACCTTTTCTTGTTGTCTTTAACCGCATTGGCCAAGTTGAGTTCTGCTTGAGCTTTGGCCCTTCTAATTTTCCCCATGCATAGCTTCACTACATCTTGGTATTCCTCATAGGATGCCAACCCCTTTTTTCCAAAGGCTGTAAACTTTCCTTTTGTTCCTGAGGTCCAGCCAAAGCTCTCTATTTAGCCAGGCTGGTCTTCCCCGTCGGCTCATCTTTCAGGACCTGGGCTGGCCTTCTCCTGTGCCTTTAAGAGTTCCTCCTTGAAGTATGACCAGCCTTCTTGGGTTCCTTTGCCCTTCAGGACTGTTTCCCAAAGGACACTCAACCATGCTCTGAAAAAGGCAAAAGTCTGCCCTCTGGAAGTCCAAGGTGGCAGTTCTGCTGGGTCCCCCCTTGCTTCTCCAAGAATTGAGAACTCTATCATTTCATGATCACTCTGCCCAAGACAACCTCCAACCTTTACATCCCCCACAAGACCTTCTTGTTAACAAGCAGCAGGTACAGCTGGGCACTTTCCCTAGTTGGCTCCCTCACCAGCTGTGTCAGGAAGTTGTCTTCCACACACTCCAGGAATCCCCAGGACTTTTCTCTTTCTGCTGTATTGTATTTCCAGCAGATATCTGGGAAGTTGAAGTCCCCCACGAGAACAAGGGCTAGCGATTGTGAGACCTCTGCCAGTTGCCTATAGAATATTTCATCATCCTCTACATCCTGGTTGGGAGGTCTCTCCCACCATTATGTCTGCCTTATTGGCCTTCCCCTTGATGCTTACCCATAAACACTCAACACTGCCATTCACAACGTTATGTTCTAGGCATTCAAATCTATCCCTAACTTAGAGGGCCGCCCCGCCACCTCTCCTTCCTTGCCTATCCCTTCTGCAAATTTGGTAGCCATCAATCATAGCACTCCAGTTGTGTGACTCTTCCCACCATGTTTCTGTGATGGCAACTATATCATAGTTTTCTTGCTGTACAATGGCCTCCAGCTCCTCCTGTTTGTTGCCTATGCTGCGTGCATTGGTGTAGATGCACTTCAGCTGGGCTAATTGTCCTGCCACTTTTTTGGGGGAACAAGCCCTGATTCCCACCTGACCACACTCAGACACTTCCCTAGTTACCAACCTATCATTAATCCTCATGTCTTCACTACCACATGCATTACCATCCCCTACCTCCATTGAAACAACAGACTGCAAGACCTTGCTAGCACTTTTACCCACAAGCACTGGCATGCTGCTCCCAGCCTCCTCTCTAGTAAGCCTGTTTTCATCCCCTTCCCCCTTCAAACCTAGTTTAAAGCTCTTTCAATGAGCCCTGCTAACTCTTGTCCCAGGATCCTTCTTCCCCTTTGGGTTAGGCTTTCCTCACGTTGCCAGCATGCCTGGTATTCCGTAGATCAACCCATGACCAAAGAAACCAAAGTCCTGCTGGTTACCACCAGTCTCGGAGCCAGGAGTTAATCTGCTGGCTCTTCCTGTTTGTCTCCTCATCAATCCCTGCTACTGGTGGGATAGAGGAGAACACCGCCTGTGCTCCTGATCCTTCAACCAGCCATCCCAGGGCCCTGAAGTCTCTCTTCATTGCCCTTGGACTTCTAGTAGCTACCTCATCACTGTCTACCTGAAATATTAGTAATGGGTAGTAATCAGAGGGCTGAACTAGGGTAGGGAAGTTTCTTTGTATATCCTTAATCCTGGCCCCAGGGAGGCAGCTGACTTTCCTAACAATTGGGTCTGGCCTGCATATAGGGCCTTCCACTTTAGAAGCAAGTCACCTATAACAAGGACCTGTCTTTTTTTAACCGAGGTTGTTTTGATGCGAGGTGTGGTCTGACTTTGCCTCAGTGACACCTCCAAGTTTAGTGAACCATCACCCTCATCACTATTTGGTTCCCTTTGCAGTGCATCATATCTGTTTTGCAAGGTCACCTGGGGAGGTGCAAACAGTTACTCTAGAGACACATCTACCACACACTTGTGCCATGCAGGAACTTGTTGCCATTGCTCCCTATCCTGTAGGCCATCACACTCAGCCAGGCAGAGAGAGGACAGGGAGTGGTCTGTATCATGAGACCCACCTGACTGTTGGGCTTGATTCAGGGAGGCTAAGTCATGACACCAACAGTCTATCTCACTCTCACACTCCCTGATAACTCCTTAGCCTCCCCATCTCCTCCTTCAGCTATGTAACTATGCTGAGTAGATATTTTTTCTGGTCACACCTCACACAACTAGTCTCTCTGCTGTCCTCTGGTATGAACAACAGGCTTAGGCACTCCCTGAGGCTGGAGACCTGGATAGCTGTATGTCTGTGTGGGACCTCTGTCTGGGTCACCACATTCCTCCTGGTGCAATGGCTTTTGCCCAAGTAAAAACCATAGTTAACACTGTTCTGGGAGAGCAATGACCACTAGTCAAGTTGTCTCTGAAGCCAAGGGACGGACTGTGCACTCATAGAATCATAGAACCATTCAGGTTGGAAAAGACCCTTGGGATCACCAAGTCCAACCATCATCCCTACTGTACAAAGTTCTTCCCTAAACCATATCTACTAACACCATATCCAAATGACTCTTAAACACATCCAGGGATGGTGTCTCAACCACCTCCCTGGGCAGCCTATTCCAGTGTCTGATCACTCTTTCTGTGAAAAAAAATTTCCTAATGTCCAGTCTAAACCTGCCCTGTTGCAGCTTGAAGCCCTTCCCTCCCTGCCCTTCGCGCCCTGCTCTCGTGAACTGCTGTGCGAACTGCTGCGCCACACCCTTTTGATGTGCCACACCGTGTTTGCCCATCCTGTTCACTGCACTCCCGGGTCACTCGTGCTCCCTAAGCGCTGTACTTGTATGTGACAGGGGTTAGGCCGCCTTCACCCTGTTCTCTGCCCACGCTGAGGCAGAGCCGTCCCCTATTGGTCAGGAGCTGTCACTTCCCGCTTGGGGCAAGGAGGCAGTCTCACTGTCTCTGCGCTTGTTGGCGTTGCCGTTGCCGCGGTTTCGCAGCCTCGGCAAAGAGTCCCACGACGCAATCAGACGTGATCCCTCCACCTCGGTGGCTGCGTTGAAATGGCATTCATAGAGAGGTCTCACCATCCGGCTGTACCTGGGAATGTGGATTCTCCAAAAACCCACAATGCCTAAGAATGCTTGTTTCTCTTTCTTATTAGTGGGTGGAGACATAGTATTTTGTTAACCATATCCATAAGGACATGTAGGCACCCATCTTGCCACTTAATTCCCAGGAACTGGATTTCCTGGGCAGGTCACTTGACCTTGCTTCTCTTTATGGCAAAACAGGCTTCCAGCAGAATGTGGTTTTCCTTCCTACCATTCTCAAAGATTTCTTCTGCTCCATTACCCTATACAATGATATCATCAATGTACTGAAGATGCTATGGAGCTCTACCCTTCGCCAGTGCAGCCTTGATCGGTCCACAGCAGATAGTTGGGCTGTGCTTCCCTGGGGCAGTCAATTCCAGGTGTACTGGATGCCTTTCCAGGTGAAAGCAAACTGGGGCCTGCACTCTGCTGCTATGGGAATAGAGAAAAAGGCATTAGCATTGTAAATAGTTGCATAACATTTAGCTGCCTTGGACTTCAGTTTGTATTGAAGTTCCAGCCAAGTGGCAGGTCTGGCAGCCATAGCTTCATTGTCCTCATTTCCCGCCTTTCCTGTATGTATACCCAGAAACATCGAAGAAAATGGTTGCACTTCTCAAACACAACATTGTGTCATGGTTTAAGACTGGGCGGGCAATTAAATGACTGACAGATGTTCTCTATTAACCCCTCTCCCTTCCCCTATAGGGAAAGGAGAGAGAATAAGGGAGAGAGACTTGTGGGTTGGAAACTAAACTACACAGCTTTAATGAAACAATAATGATTAAAAAGAAAGTAATGAAATATATACAAATATATGCAAAACCACTATAATGCTCCCCCCCAGTAATACATCATCACTGAGGCTGCAGAGCAGGCCCTGGGAAAATTCTGGATTTGACTCCTGGACTCAGCAGCAGATGGGAGCTGAATCTAGGAACACAGGGATTGGGATCAAAAGAAGACTGTGGATGAAGAAGAGCTTAACCCTTGTGATCTCTCAGATTTATACTGAGTATGACATGTATTGGATGGAATACTTTGTTTGGTCAATTTGGGTCACCTGTCCAGCCCACTCCTCCCTTTTCTTTCTGGCACATAAGAAGTTTAGTAGAACCAAGCAGTGAACTTGGTTTTGCATACCATTCTCCAGTGAGAACTATAAACATTGACCCTTATCAGTCCAAGAAGCAGACACTGACTGAAGAACACGCCATTAATTTCAGTCTCTTAGAAGAGACTGTTGTTCTGTCTTGGCTCAGACCAGGACATTGGGCAATGAGGAAGGGACCTTCTCTCATAAAACGCTCCTTTGTATTTAAAAAAAATACAGTAGTAAACTAATTGTGCTAACAGGTTCCTTTAGCTTATAGGATGGGTACTCAACAGTGCAGAAGTGAATGAAAAAGGTATAAACTATATGATCATGAAATATTATGTTCTGACATTAACAGTCATTAAAAAATTAATTTACATGCATCTTATTGGTTTTTTGTTTTACAACTCTAGATTGGCGAATTGTTGAGCACCACACACCCTGCCAACAAAGCTAGCTTAACTCTTTTCTGCCCTGAGGAAGGGGATTGGAAAGATTCCAACCTTGACAGACACAACCTTCAAGACTTTATTAACATTAAACTCAACTCAGCTTCCATATTGCCCGAAATGGAAGGACTCTCTGAATTCACAGAATATCTTTCAGAATCAGTAGAAGTGCCATCACCCTTTGACATTTTGGAACCTCCAACTTCAGGAGGCTTCTTAAAAGTCTCCAAACCCTGCTGTTATATTTTCCCAGGTGGAAGAGGGGACTCTGCATTGTTTGCAGTGAATGGATTCAACATGCTTATCAATGGAGGATCCGAAAGAAAATCTTGCTTTTGGAAACTTATCCGGCACTTGGACAGGGTAGATTCCATTCTACTCACTCACATTGGAGATGATAACCTTCCAGGAATCAATAGCATGCTTCAGCGAAAGATAGCTGAATTAGAAGAGGAACAGTCCCAGGGATCTACTTCCAACAGTGACTGGATGAAAAATCTAATCTCACCTGATTTAGGATTTATATTCCTTAATGTACCTGAGAACCTGAAGAACCTGGATCCTAACTTTAGAGTAAAAAGGAGTGTAGAAGAAGCTTGTTTTACTCTCCAGTATTTAAATAAATTGTCTATGAAACCAGAACCTCTTTTCAGAAATGTAGAAAATATCATTGACCCCATCATTTTGTTTCAGAAAATGGGAGTTGGCAAACTTGAGATGTATGTGCTTAATCCTGTAAAAAATAGCAAAGAGATGCAATATTTTATGCAACAGTGGAGTGGTACTAGCAAAGATAAAGCTGAATTCCTGCTATCAAATGGCCAAGAACTAGACATTCCATTATCCTATTTCAACTCTGTCTCATCCCTGATTGTGTGGCATCCAGCTAATCCTGCAGAAAAAATAATCCGAGTTCTGTTTCCTGGAAACAGTACCCAATATAATATTCTAGAAGGACTAGAAAAACTTAAACACTTAGACTTTCTTAAACAACCAGTGGTTACACAAAAAGACCTAACTGGGAACATTGCTAGTCCAGCTGTGAAACTAGCAAAGTTGAAAAAACGAACAGACAGCAAGGAGAGTCTGAAGCCTGTTTCAAAGACACCACCAAGCAAGCCTGTCAGAAAGGAATCTAAAGAAGAAACACCAGAGCCTGCAAAGCCTAGTCCAGCACTGGAAAAGGTTCAGAAACTGGAAAGCAAAGAAAAAGTTCCAGCTAAAAAAGATAAACCATCAAAAGTGGAGAACAAACCTGTAGTGACAGAAAAAGATGTAACAAGTAAAGAAGAGCAATTAGTAAAATCTGAAACTCTTGAAAAACAAGCTATAGATGTAAAACCAAAAGTGGCAAAGGAGAAGCCAGTGAAAAAGGAAGTCAAAGCAAAACTTGAAGAAAAGAAAGAGGAAAAAGAAAAAACAAAGAAAGAGGTTTCTAAAAAAGAGGAGAAAACACCCATCAAAAAAGAGGAAAAAACAAAAAAAGAAGAGATCAAGCAAGAAGTTAAAAAAGAGGTGAAAAAGGAAGAGAAGAAGGAAACTAAGAAGGAAGTAAAGAAAGAAGCTCCACCCAAGGAAGCAATAAAAGAAGGTAAAAAAGAAGAGAAGAAGGAAATTAAGAAGGAAGAAAAAGAAGCCAAAAAGGACATAAAAAAGATTCCTAAAGAAACAAAGAAGACAGCTTCTCCTTCGACTGAAGTAAAAAAAACAGCAACAAAGCCTAAGCCACAAAAGAAGGAGGAAGTTGCTAAAAAAAAAGCAGTACCTGCTGGAAAGCTAAAGGAAAAAGGAAAAATTAAGATTGTGAAGAATGAGATCAAAGTCAGTGGAGGACAAGTTGCCCTTGCAGCAGCTGAAGCCAGTGTCATAACTGTAGCAGCTGTAGAAATTACAGCTAGTGGAAAAGAACTTGAAGTGGAGAGATCCCTTATGTCTTCACCAGAGGATTTAACAAAGGATTTTGAGGAATTAAAAGCTGAAGAAGTTGAAACTATAAAAGAAACAAAACCTCAAGTTGCACTTATAGAGAATGAACTGAAACTCACTGGCACAGAACAAAAAGAGGCCTTTGAAGTCAAAAAAGAAAAATTAGGTAATGAAGAACCTGCCGAGTCCTCTGATGAAGGCATACCTACGACAGAGGCTGAGGGTGAGTGTGAACAAACACCTGAAGAATTGGAACCTGTGAAAAAGCACAATGAAAAGTTTGAAGATGAGGGAACTGGCTTGGAAGAATTATATGAAGAAGGAGATTATGAAGAAAAGGCAGAGACAGAAGAAGCTGAAGATGAGGAAGAAAAGACACCACTGAACACTGCAAAACCATATATGGAGGAAGCAAAAGAAATGGAAGAGAGTTCAGAAGAAATAATAGCTGAAGCAGATGCTAACATTAAAGCCAGGAAATCTATTGAAAAGGCAGATGATGAGGCAGCAGATGAACGGGCTGAGGAAGACAGGGAAGAAGCAGTAGAAAAGGCAGAAACTGAAGAGACTGAAGAAGAGGAGGAAGACAAAGCTGAAGACATCAGAGATGACGAGGAGACTGAAAAAATAGAAGCTGAAGAAGATTATGTGATGGCTGTGGTAGACAAAGCTGCAGAAGCTGGTGAAGTTGAAGATAAATATGGCCTACTCATAATTACACCAACAAAATGGTCAGAGCCTCAGCCTCCAGCAGTTGAACAGGCCTCTTCTATCCATGAAGAAACATTACCTGGTGGTTCAGAAAGTGAAGCCACTGCTTCTGATGAAGAAGACAGAGAATATCAACCTGAGGAATTCACTGCTGCTTCAGGTTATACACAGTCTACCATTGAAATATCCAGTGAACCAACTCCAATGGATGAAATGTCTACACCCCGGGATGTCATGAGTGATGAAACTAACAATGAGGAAAGCGTGTCACCTTCGCAGGAGTATATGAACATTACCAAGTATGAGACATCAGTATACTCTCAAGAGTTTGCTAGACCTAATCTTTCTTCACTTTTGTATGCTTTTAATAATTTATCAGAGGCCACAGAATGTAAAGACTATAATGCCTCAGCTTCTACCATCTCACCACCTTCTTCATTAGAGGAAGACAAATTCTGCAAATCTGCATTCCAAGATGTATATTGGCAAAAAGGAAGTGAAATACAAGGCACTGTCAAATTCGAAATCAAAGAACCCTATCCAGAAGATGATGGAAAATGTAGTCCAGCCAAGAGTCTAGGTGAGAATTTGTCCCCTCCATCACCCATTGCCAAAACACCACTGAGTGAACGTAGTGTGAACTTTTCATTCACTCCCAATGAGATCAAGGTCTCAGCTGAGCCTGTCCCTGTCAATGTACATCAAGAAGTTGCTGAAGAACACTGTGCAAGCCCTGAATATAAAATATTAGAAGTAGCATCTCCCTCACAGTCTGCTGCTGGTAGTGCTGGCCACACACCTTATTATCAGTCTCCCAGTGATGAAAAATCAAGTCAGCTTTCCTCTGAAACCAATGAAAAGTCAACAGAAGCTCCTGTTAGCTTTGAACTCAGTGAAGTCAAAGATGAGTCTGAAAAACCCACAATAAGCCCTCTGGATGAGCCTGTTCCAGATTCAGAATCTCCTATTGAAAGTGTTCTCTCACCTCTACGGAGTCCATCACTGATATGTTCAGAGACCACTTATGATACATTTTTGAGTGCTGATGTAAAATCTCCCACCAGAGATTATGGAAGTCCTTCTGAGAGGAAACCTGAAAAAGAAAAATCACTTGTTCAGATGAGCCCAGCTTCTGAGGCCAGCTCTGTGAGCCTTTTTCAAGAAAAACAAGATGAAAAAACCATGGATTTTATGGTAATTAAGGAAGGCTTCAGTCTACAAAGGAAAACAGAACATACAGAACCCAGCAGCTCCCAGTCTTCACTGGTCTTGGATGAGCAGAAATTAGCAGGTGATCTCTCACCTACTCAAATAGATATCAGTCAATTCGGTTCCTTAAAAGAAGACAACAAAATGTCTATTTCTGAAGGAACTGTTTCTGACAAGTCTGCAACACCAGTTGATGAGGTTGTAGCAGAAGACATCTATTCCCATATAGAAGGAGTAGCTTCTGTCTCTACAGCATCTGTTGCTACTAGTTCATTTCCAGAACCAAATACTGATGATGCATCTCCTTTGCATGCTGAGGTTGGATCCCCTCACTCTACTGAGGTTGATGATTCTCTGTCAGTGTCAGTTGTACAAACACCAACAACATTTCAGGAAGCAGACATGTCTCCATCTAAGGAAGAGTGCCCAAGGCCCATGTCAATTTCTCCACCAGATTTCTCACCTAAAACCTCAAAATCAAGAACCCTGGTGCACGATCACAGAGTTCCTGAGCAGTCAACCATGTTATTTGAATTTGGTCAGGAGTCTCCTGAGCAGTCTTTAGCAATGGACTTTAGTAGGCAATCTCCAGCCTGTCCTACTGTAGACACGAGTATACACCATATATCTGAAAATGGACCAACAGAAGTAGATTATAGTCCTTCAGATATACAGGAGCCTACTTTTGCACAGAAGATTTCCCCTGTGGAGCAGTCATCTTACTCTCAGGAGAAGGATATTTCAGAAATTATTTCAATTTCTCAAATTGAAGCTTCATCCTCAGCTTCATCAGTTCATACACCTTCTCAGTTAACTTCACCACTGCCAGAAGAAACTTTTTCAGGTGCTGTTCCACTCAGAGATATGTCACTACATTCTCCTTTTACCTCTGAAACGGTACATAGCCTAGGAGAAAAGCTATCACCAAAGTCTGACCTATCTCCATTAACTCTAAGGGAATCTTCTCTGTACTCTCCTAGTTTTCCAGATTCACCTCCTGCAATCACAGAAGCAGTGTCAGCTAGTCACACATCTTTGTTGTTGCTGCAAGTGTCCTCTGTCAAAGCATTTGGTTACCAGGAACCCCTAATAAAGCACAGTCCAGAACCTTTAATCAGCCCAGAAAAGGAAGATTCAGAGAAAAGCAGCAGGTCACTAGAAGAACTTAGTTATTCTTACAAGGACACAGAGAAAACTACTAGGTCACCAAAGGGTATTAGCTACTCCTATGAGGCAGTTGAAAAAACTAGATCACCTCAGGCCATAGATTATTCCTATGAGATAACAGGGAAAGCTACTAGGTCACCTGAGGCCACAGATTATTCTTATGAGATGACAGGGAAAACCACGAGCTCACATCCTAAAACTGAACTTTCACCCTCATTTATCAACCCAAATCCCTTTGAGTGGTTTGCAAGTGAAGAACAGTCTCAAGAAAAGCCATTAGCTCAATCTGGGGGAGCCCAGCCACCTCCTGGGGGAAAGCAGCAAGGGCAGCAATGTGATGAAACCCCTCCCACATCTGTGAGTGAGTCTGCCCCATCTCAGACTGATTCAGATGTTCCCCCCGAGACTGAGGAATGTCCTTCCATCACTGCAGATGCTAACATTGATTCAGAAGATGAGTCAGAAACCATTCCGACAGACAAGATGATTATGTACAAAAAAACTGACCCGCCACCTGTCCCAATGCAGGATCATAGCCCTTCTCTGAGGCACCCTGATGTCTCCATGGTTGATCCAGAGACTTTGCCCATTGAACAGAATTTGGGTAAAACTTTGAAGAAGGAACTCAAAGAAAAGACAAAGACAAAAAAGCAGGGTACTAAGACCAAGTCATCTTCTCCTGTTAAAAAAAGTGATGGTAAATCAAAACAAGTGGCTTCACCAAAACCAGCTATAAAAGAATCTATAGACAAAAATTCCAAAATGGGTTCTCAAAAAAAGAAGCAGTTTGTGGAGAAGTCAAACAAAAATATCTCTATTCCAGAAGTAAAGTCTCGAGTGGAAGAGAAAGATAAGGACACCAAGAATACAGCAAATACAACATCCAAGTCAGCAAAGACTGCAACCACAGGTATCCCTAATGTTAATGTTTTCTTAGTTGTTGCAGTGAAGTTAGGTTGCCTTTGTATCAGCTGAGAATGAGGTTTGTAGCAAACCTCCAGAGAAAGTCTATGTTTTAAATATAAATCTGGCATATCAAAGCCACATTTAAATGAATGAAATTCACTGCATTAAGTTTTTCAGTCTGAGAAACTTGATGTGTCGGTTTGCTCAGATGTAAAGAATTAGAGTGCATCACATGTAAAGAACTTAATACTTGTTGTCTGACTTGTTAACAAACTAATAGATTTAAAAGTACTAGTTTTGTAGGGGAAGTGAAATCAGTAGTAAAGTGAACCACTTTATTCATTGTAACAATCATGCAGACACAATGCTCAATATAAAATAATGCAATTTAATATTGTGAGAGGCAAAGGTACTCTCAGACATTGGATGCTTTAGTTACTTTTCTGGATTATTTTTTTTAAAAACGATAACAGTAGTAAGAGCATTTTCAATGAGCTGAGTATGTATATCACATAATCCAGTTAAAGTCTTATGCCATCAGTGATGACCAAACATGCAGAAAATTAATGTAATTTTTAATTAATGTTGTGTATTCTAAGTAGTAATCAAATATTAATTAGATTACTGAAGGACGCATTGTGCTAATATGTTGTTTCTGGCAGATCTTGTTAGAGAGCGTTTTGTGGATAGTTTGATTTTGCTGTTGTCAGGACTGATGTTCTTGAAAGCTTTTTACAAGGAGCACGTCTAGGATTCAGTATAAGCAAACTATTAAATATTGGGTATGTTACAAAATCCTATAATATTTCATCATAAAAAAATCTGTGATACATCTTGGAGCATACTTCTCAGGTATATGCTAGAGCTGAAGACAAGGCTCTATTCGATAATGACATTTAAGTGCAAAATGTAACATCTAATATTTTATCCAGTGTTGGTATCCACAATTCAGAAAGATGTATCACAGATGTTTTATGATGAAAAATTATAACAGATTTTGTAACATACCCAATATTTTAAAACTCTGTAATTCAGGAAATCTTATAATATTATAATGCTTATTTGGCACATTGCCCTATGATGAATGGCAGTTCACACTAGACAATTATATTGGACTTTCCTGGCTTTACAATATGTGATCCTAAATAGATTGTATTGCTAAGAGAATTTAGTTTACCAAATTTCATCCTCTGTAACATCATGAGAAAGCAAATAAAACATAAATTATGATCATCTGGATACAAATACTGGTTAAATCCTGATTGTCAGTTCACATAATGATCCAGGGTGTAGCAAAAGCAGCTTTTTTGGTAGCATTTTTAATGCAAGTGTTTGAACTTCCTTTTGACTGAACCTCTTCTTAAAACAGATACTGCACTATGTATAACAGCAAAAACATGCTTCCCTCTACTTTTTGTAATAAGTGGCTAGTTTATGTATGCAAATAGGGATCTAACAGACAGACAAACACTTCTTCTCAGTTTCCTGAAGTAATTGTGTTAGGAAACTTCTCTGTTCTCCCAAGATCCTCTTTGCCCCTCTTTCTGCTCACATGTAGCAGCTTCCTGATGCACCTGTAAGACATTCTGAGCATATCAACAACTACTATGTCTTGGTATGTGCTCATACCCCAAATCTCAAGGCCGCTTCTGCATGATTCCCTGTGTAACCCTTGCTTTTATAATAACGCATACCAGAGACTTTTGAAAAACTACTTCTTGGAAAACAATACTGCCATTTATTGAATGGTAATTCAGTAATCACAGCCCTGTGTAGTAATTGTTGGATAATAACAGTATATTACTGGGAAAAGTTCAGTCAAATGTTGGTTATGTAGTAATGAGTTTTTATTGTATCATATAGCTAGTTACTTTTATTCCATTTTTTTCCTCCTAGTATAATTGTAATTGGCATACAACAAAGCTGGAACGTGTCATTAGATGTAGGAGCGTAATGCCAGGGGACACAGAAGTACAATTGTAGCTATGTAATGCTTAACCAACAATAGCATTTTTAAGAATATCATCACAGTGGTTGTAATGGTATTTAACAAATGCATGTTTTAACCAGTCTATGATATACTCTTTTGTTGCTTGATTTCCAAAGGACTTGGGAATAGTAAGTCAGCAAAATATACAGCGGTTCCTCCAGGACCTCCAGTGTATTTGGATCTGGTGTACATTCCTAACCACAGCAATAGCAAGAATGTCAACACTGAGTTTTTCAAGAGGGTGCGGTCATCCTACTACGTGGTGAGCGGGAATGATTCTGCAGCTGAGGAGCCAAGCAGGGCTGTTCTGGACTCCCTGCTGGAGGGCAAGGCCCAGTGGGAGAGTAGCATGCAGGTATGCTGTTCACTAGTATTTCTGCCTGGAAATTTAATCTTCTCTGGGAAGCAACTACAGGAAACCAGAGCACTTTTGGAGTGGGCAGCGGCTACTGGGAACAGGAGTTCCCAGGCTGGGCACCTTGTTTCACCAGTGATGTGAGAGGACACACAAGTGAAGCACAGAGCTGCACTATAATCAGCTGCTCCCCCATTTCTGGCCCTTCTGACCTATCTCTGCAGAATAAACCAATTGGAACTGGTTTACAGGATCATTTGGCTATTTTATCTTGTTGCTATACCATATATGATCCAAGTTTGGAAATCTTGCAGTTTGTAAGCAGGAAAGAAAAGTGAATGTTTCATGATCTATATGGTAATAATGTACACTTGTGTCACCGTTTGACTTAGGTTTGACAACAATGCCCTCGATCCCCTCCTCCTCCCACCCAGGAAAGGAAGGAGAGAGAGAATTAGGAGAGAGACACTGGATTGAAAACTAAACTACACAGCTTTAATTAAACACCAATGATCAAAGAAAATATATAGAAATATATACAAATGTGCTTAGGAAATGTACAAAACCCCTGTTGCCTCCCCCCACCCCCAGCAACTCCCACAGCACTCTCTTTAGCTGCGAACAGTCCCGAAAATTCCTGGATCGCTGCTGGAGAAAGCAGAGAGTGATGAGGGTCAGGAGAGCTTGAGCCTAGGGGTTGATGGTGATGGATGGAGTTCTCCCCAGATGCTGGTCATGGACAGAAGAGAAGGGAAGAAGAAGCAGGAAGGAAGTTGTCTTCTGTGATCTCTGACCTTCCTCTGAGCTTACGTAGATATATGGAATGGAATATCTCTGGCCAATTTTGCTGTCTGTCTATTATCAGTCATTCTAGTTGGAACACTCTGCTACTAGTTAAAAGAGAGCTCACTGAAGGAAAAAAAAATCAGTAAAAGAAAAACTGGCTTCATCCTGGCTCAAACCAGGACAATGTGGTTTCTGTGACTATTGAAGTAAAACACAATCACCCCCCCCCATATGATTCCTACAAGAACAGAACAGTTTCTTCTAAGGCCTTATCTTGATCAAGCCTGACTAGGCCCCAACACCCCCCCAAATAATCAAAATCTACTCAAATCAGTAACATTTCCCCCCTTTGAAAGTTTTTTAAATTATTTCAATACTTTAACACTGAAGAAAATTACTTGTTTTGCTTTACTATATGCTGGTGGGAGCCTTGTTATCATTTCTCTTTCATCTTGTTTCTCAATACTGCACTTATAATCATGTGATTAAACACAGTTTTGCTGTCAATTTGCCTTTTCAAACAAGAGTAGATCAACATTATCATTAGGAAAAATAGTAATAAAACAAATAATGTGCCAATTATTTTATCCATTAACTCAGATTCCAGCCTGATCCACTAAAAATCTTATCTATCCAGTCCTCTGACATAGATTGTCTATCTTCTCTGATCTTCCCTGATAATTCTAAATCATGTTCTACATCCTGAGTTACATTTGGAATGTGTATGCAACAATGGTCCACGCTGCCTCTTAGGTATCCACAAACTCCATGCTCTTTCAGTAAATCTAATGCCATTCTATTCTGTAAAGTTATTCTTGAGGTTGCCTGTAACTGCAAATTTAATTCTCTAAATCCCTTCTTTGTGATGTTCACCAGCTTTTCCACCTGTCCAGTCAGTTGATAGATCCATTCCCTGTTTCTATAAGATGTTATGGGATTTAAGAGGGATTCTAGAACCCAGCCAATTTTTACTCCTGTCAGTGGTTCATTCCATATTTCATCTGTCTCTGATCTCTTTACTTGCTTTATTTCCAAATTTTCTAGGGATCCCTTAAAGGGTGATTTTTTCTAAATTTGTCACAAAGTTGGCATACCTAAGATGATCTCTTTTACTTTTCCATCCAAAGGCAGATGTATTGTCCAGGTTCCATCACTCATTGCCCAAACTAAATGTCCTGGGCTCTGAATTGTTCCTCCTTTGGGTATATAGGTTTTAGTTAAAATAAGACTATTCTTAAGTCCTTGACATAGACACCCATATTTTAAGGCCACAACCAAAGAGGGAATTTTCTGAATTACTAGGTCCACAGTACTGCAATTGTATACTTTTTCACATTTCCACCGAGACACTAACTTTTCCTTTTCTCACAGTGTACTTCCTCTATCATTTATTGATGGAAACAACATATACAACATATATAGACATATACTGAAATTGAGACAATATAGGCATGGACCATATAGAATCCCACTGCATCTCTGTTTCTTGTATATTCTGATTTGTTTCTTGACATCTATATTCCATAATTATTTGGCTAACATTTCTCTTAATTGGTTCAGTGTAAGAACAATATCCTCTATTTCTTTCATCACAAGTTGGTCCACTACAAAAAAAACACATATGAGTTGATAGATCTCTTATTGATTCAAAACAAAAATTTGGTAACTTTTGACAATCAGCTCTGTTCCCCGGATATTTCCATTTCTTCCAAATGTTTTCTACTTGTTCTTGCCATTCAACAATGGGGACCTGCTTACAATGGGTATTCTCATTTTTGTGCTCTATATTGGTTAAATTCATTGTTAAAATTCCCCATGAAACAGATTCACCTACTGCTCTTGGCACTGGTAAACAAGCAGTAATCTATGTTACATTCTGCAAGTTGGCAAATTCTTTAATTAAGCCAACCATTAAATTTTCTTCTGGTGCTTTCCTTGGGAGTTACATCAGCTGATCCGTTTCTACCTATTTTATTTCTCACCTTCAAATCTAAATTTTCTCTCTTAATTTTGATCTCAAACCAGGCTCCCACTAGCATTAGTCTCCAAATCAAAATGAGACCTATAACAACAATCCCAAACTGGTATGTAAAATTAGACATGTTTTAGAGTTGATTTTAAAGTCTCTGGATCTCTATTGATGATCTTCCATGAAGAGGATGCCTTCTTCACTCTGGTGTAGTGGAGCCACGCCTCTGATTCTGCGATCTTGATGGCTGTAAAAGTAGTTAGCAGCATCTGAAAGGGTCCTTTACAGTGTTCCTGCAAGGGTTCAGAGGTCCATGTATTTACGTAGATGTAGTCTCCAGGTTGAAAATCATGCATGGGATTTTCTAAAGAGAGAGGTCTGTTCCACACCACTGCATCCCAGATTGCAGTTAAGGTTTTTCCTAGAGAAAGCAGATTGTTATACACATCTTGTTTTCCTTTTACATGCATGTTTGGATTTGGTTCTGGGATTCATATGGCTTCCCATATAGTAATTTGTAAGGACTGACTGAGGTGCCACTTTTTGGCTATACCCTGATCTGCAACAATGCCAATGGGAGTGCCTGGGGCCACTTCAAATTAGTTTCTTGGCATATTTTGCTAATTTGCCTTTTTAGTGTCTGATTCATCCTTTCTACTTTTCCACTAAATCGTGGCCTCCATGGTGCATGTAAATCCCAAGTAATTTCCAGGGCTTTGCATACACTTTGCATAACTTCAGCAACAAAATGTGGACCTCTGTCTGAAGAGATCCCAATAGGTACTCCAAACCTCTGAATTATTTCCTGTAATAGCCATTTTACAACCTCTTTTGCCTGTGTAGTGCGACAAGGAAGGGCTTCTGGCCATCCTGTAAAAGTGTCAACCCCCACCAGAATGTACTGATACCTATTTTGTCTGGGTAGCTCTGAAAAGTCTATTTGCCATTAATCACCTGGTTCTCTGCCAGATTTGAGCTTACCCATTTGAACGCTTTTTTTCATCATTAGATCATTCTTTAAACACACATCACATTTTGCAGTTATCATTTTGGCTATTCCTAGCATTTTGACTGATACCACTTGCCTTTTTAAAAAGATTAATAAGGCTTCCACACCCCAATGATATTCTTGGTGTTTTGTCTGAATTACTTCTCTCATTAGGAGGGGTGGTACTACTACCTGTCCATTAGGTGTGACCCACCATCCAGACAGATTTTTCTTTGCAACCAATAATTTTCCTAATTTTTCATCCTCTTCTGAATGTTTAGGCCTCTCCTTTGGGAGAGTTATCATTTTGGTTGGAATTAAAAGCATTTGTAAAGATTTTTTTCTCACTGCCTTTCTGGCAGCCCTATCTGATAAGTTATTCCCTCCGATCTCTTGTATTTCCCACCTGATATGCTTTACAGTGCATGCTTGCCACTGCTTGCAATAGTTGCAAAATGTAATTTTGATGTTTAATATTTGATCCTCGGGATAATAAACCTCATTCTTTCCACAGGATCCCATGGACATGTACTATCCCAAGGGCATATTTTGAATCAGTCCAAATGTTTACCTTCTTTCCTCCACTTAATTCAAGGGCCCTGGTTAAAGCAATAAGCTCTGCTTTTTGGGCTGAAGTGGTGCCAGACAATGCTTTTGCCTCTATGATCGATTTTTCAGTTGTTAGCGCATATCCGGTGTATTGAACTACGTTTCACAAAACTGCTGCCATCTGTGTACAACTCCCAGTCAGGATCTTCCAACAATGTGTCTTTCAAGTCCTCTCGACTGGAATACACGTTTGATGGTAGCGAGGCAGTCATGTTCCAGCTGTCCTTCTTCCTGTGTAGAACTTAAAAAGACTGCAGGATTTACCAGGTTGTACAGTCAACACCACCTGGTATTTCATCATTCTGCTAGGGTACAACCAATGTCCCCCCTTTTGTTCTAAAACAGTTATGACCATATGTGGGACATACACTGTTATTGTTCTTCCCAAAGTCAGTTTTTGGGCTTCTTGGATAAGCATCACTGTAGCAGCAACTACTCAGAGACAAGTAGGCCATCCCTTACAGTATCCAGTTGTATGGAGAAATATCCAACTAGTCTCTTCCAGCTTCTGGGTCAATACTCCTAACGCTAGATGCTGTCTTTCATGAACAAACAACTGGAAATCTTTGGTTAAATCTGGAAGTCCCAGGGCAGGTGCAGACATTAATGCTTGTTTCAGGTCTCTAAAGGCCTGTTGCTGATGTGGACCCCATACAAAGGGAGAGTTCTTTTGAGCTTCATACAACGGCTTGGCTATTAGACCGTAAGTCATTATCCAGAGGCAACACCACCCGGCCATTCCCAAGAAGTCAGTTCATGAACATTTTTGGGCTTCAGGATGTCACAAATGGCTTCCTTATGGTCTGTTCCCAATTGCCGTTGTCCTTTTGAAATCTCAAAGCCCAGATATATTACAGTCTGTCTTGTTATTTGGGCTTTGTTTCTGAATACCTTGTACCCGTTTAGTCCAAGAAAATTTAGAAGTTCTATTGTCACCTTTATGTAGGTGGATCTCTCTTCTGTAGCAATAAGTATGTCATCCACATATTGTAGAAGCAAATGTTCCAGATTCATTCTTGAATCATCTTGTTTCCATATCTCAAGTTCTTTTGCCAGTTGCTTTCCAAAAATTGTCGGGCTGTTCTTAAATCTTTGTGGTAGTCTTGTCCATGTTAGCTGCATCTTTGTGGATTCTCCCATTCAAAAGCAAACAGTTTCCTGCTTTCCTCGTCCAGGGGTATGCAAAAGAAAGCATCTTTTAAATCAAGCACTGTAAACCACTGATGTTCCTCCCTTAAAGTTGTTAACAGAGTGTATGGATTTGCCACTACAGGGCGTATGTCCTTAACTATATGATTTATAGCACTCAGATTCTGTACCAACCTATACTCACCTGAAGGTTTTCTCACTGGTAAGATTGGGATATTGTATCTGGGTTCACATTCTTTGAGAATTTTATATTCTACAAACTTATCAATCAACTTCTTAATCCCTTTCCTGGCTTCTGGTTTGATTGGATGTTGTTTAATCCTCACTGGCTTTGCACTCTCTTTCAATTCTATTTTCACAGGCTGTGCTAATTTTGATTTGCCAGGCTTATCTGTGTCACATACTGTAGGGATTACTGTCAAATCCATTTGTGGAATTTCTCGTTCTTTTCTTTTTTCGTGTATCATCAAGATTTCTTCTGTCTTTGACTCAGGTATCTTTAGAAGGAGCTCTCCATTTTCAAAAACAATTTGTGCATTTAATTTAGATAGCAAATCTCTCCCTAATAAGGGTATCGGGCATTCTGGTACATACAAGAATTCATGTGTGATTATTTTATTTTCAAATTTCAAATCCAGGGGTTGAAGGAATGGCCTATTTTCCTCCTTCCCTGTGGCCCCAATTATATTTGCTGTTTTGGTGCCCAATTTCCCTTTACAGGTATTCGAAACTGAGAATGTTGCTCCGGTATCCACTAAAATCCTCCTTTTCTCCCAGCTTGATTACAACCAGACATTCAGCTGGGTTCCCCTCAGGTCCCCTTCATTCCTCTATAATCATCAATTTTGCTGCCTCCTGCTGATCTCTTAACTTTGGACACTCTTACCTCCAATGCCCTTCACCTCTACAGTAAGCATGTTGATTTATTCCCAAAGGAGCATTAAAGTTCTGGTTTCCAAGGTTTACAAGTCCACCTCTCCCTACAGCCCCCCTTCTTCCCCCGTGTCCTCAGCCTCTCACTGGTGCTCCTGTTACCACTGCCAACAGCCTGTTCTCCCTTGTTCTCCAATTATCAGTTCTTATCAGTCCATTCCTCAAGAGTTCTCCTGTTTTGTGTTGCAGGTGACCTTAATTCCAACCCATGACTCAGAAGTGATGAAGGAATGGTACCAAGAGACGCATGAGAAACAGCAGGACCTCAACGTCATGGTTTTGGCAAGCAGTAGCACTGTTGTTATGCAAGATGAATCATTTCCTGCATGCAAGATTGAACTGTAAGAACAAGATCAGGACCATGCACCACAAGATTTAACTTTGTTTCCAGCAATTGTTCAGTTTGAAAGCACCTTTTCTAAAAATTCAACCCTTCTATTTCAACTGCTGAATTATATACCTGAAAAATGCTATGCTGTGTCACAGTGATGCAAGTCACTAATATTTTTCAGTCTTTGCTGATTGCTAAGGGAAATAACAATATTCCCATAGTAGGGTTCAGATTACTGCAAAAATACAGATCCAGTTTCATCTCTGCTGATCATTTGGAAGCCAGGTAGAGGCATTTGCCCTCTAAAGAAACACAAAGAGAGAGAAAGAGAGAGAGGGGTAGGAGGAGAAAGTAGTAAATAATTAGATCTCCAGTAGTCTCATGGCAATAGCTGTATTGCTTACTGCAGTCTGTTTATTCACTCACATGAAAAGGGGGTTTTAAATTTTTATCAATCTGAGCTACCACTAAGGAGGTCCTTACTTTACAGAACTATGTTAGCTGGAAAATAAGAAGCACCAGAATGTGGCTAGGTAGGGACATACAACCTAAACTACTCATTAGCAGTTTTCCACTTTAATTTGAACTCTGCATAATCTACATACCATACCAATTGTAGATCAAATTCTAAAACCTTTCTTTCAACATGCAGAATTGTTGGTCTAAGGCATGCTCCCAGTAAAAATCCACTCACTCCAATCAGAACTGACAAGTCCACATGCTTTAACACCCATGTCCACTGTCGATTAACTGAAGCAAAATTCCAAAGCAGTTGGTTGTACATACAGTAGACAAATTGCCTTAGAAAGTGATTTGAATGTACAAAGAAACTTGATGCACTTATTTTTTAATGTTGAGACAGCAAAGTTATAAATCATGTAGGATCATAGTTGCACCAGTAAAAAAGTGTGAGTTTGCATGTGTGGTACTGAAACCTATCTGACTGGTCAAATGGCTTGGTACTATGAATCACGTATGTTAGTTCTGTGAACAATTCATTGATGCACCAGGACAGTTCAACAAGGCAAAATGAGCTTTTTTTTAAAAAAAAAAAAGCTTCTTTTGTACTGTAGAAGCAAGATTGAAGTGGTGTCCAGTATCAGAATTGCAAAACAGTGAAACACTCAGGATTATGAAAAAGATTATCTGCAAGTTTCTACAGTATTCAACCTTCCTTTGTCTTACCTTATTTTACTTGTTTAATTTAAGAGGAAACATGGGAACAAATGTACAGAAGCCTTTTTTTTGTTAGTGTTGTATGAACTTTTAATAGATTTTTTAACAAAAGTTTTCATTTACAGGAAAATGCAAAGAAAATTTTTTTGGGTGAAGGCAATTTTTTTAGTAGTTTTGTAAAATAAATTAATAATGTTGTTCTAGTGAGAATGGATATTGAGGTAAGATTTATTGAAAATAGTCACCTGCTGATACCTTTTTGGGGGTGGGGGGGGAGGGGCACCCTGGTGGTAAAATTAGTCTATTGATGATGGCAGAAAATGGGATATGAAATGTCAATTGCCTAATATTTCAAAGGGTGTAACCTACATTCTCAATCCTCACAAGATCTTGAAAAAAAAGAACAAGCAATAAGCTAAAATAAGTCCTCTTTACTACTTACTCTCTCTCTTCCTTTCCATCTTCCTTTCCTTCTCTAGATTTCTTGCAGCGGAACAGCATGTAAAACAGCTCTGTCATTTAAGACAGTTTGTATTTTTTATTCTCAGAAGTTTTATCCCAATAAGAAAAAAATAATCTTTTTATATTGTAGGTTTGCAAATCTGAATTTAAAGAAGGTGCAAAGGCCTCCAAAATTAAGATATGTGCTGGTCTGTATGATTCATCATTATGGCTGGTATTAAGTTTCACAATGTAGTGAACTATGACCTAATTTTATAATTTTTTTCAATTTTACATTGTTAGGATATTTTTGTTTAATGGGTATATGTTTACACTCCTAATTTTTATGAGGGTGGTTTTTTATACTGCTTTAGGGCCCTTTAAATGTGGGGTCCTGAGTCCTATGTAATGCTGTGAATTACTGTTTGCCAATTGTTGGGGGTTTTGAATTTTTTTTAATGTCTTCTGGTTTTTTTTAGCTATCTCAAGCAATGCTGTTTTATTTATATAGCTTTTATGTCATTAAGAATAACTCAAAATTACTATGGCAGAAAAGGCAGATGGAAATGTATTGTGAAAACAAGCATGTTTGTTTGGCTCATAATAATTCACTATGTTTTGTAAAACATAGTCTTCAGAGTTATAGGCAAAATATTTGGCAGAATAGTTGTACTATTTCTACAATTCTGCTTTGTCTAATTTCTTATATATGTCAGATTTCAAAGTTTTTGAGTAGGTGGGAACAGATTTTCTGATTTTCTGACAATATCTGAAATTGATTGTACCTCTGCTTTGCTAGAAAATCTAAATACAGCAGTGGTCCTGAGACTAATCTCACTTATGCTGCTTATTGTAAATCAGGAGCAATTTCACTACAATCAGGGAAGTTACAGTCATTTGGTCCTGTAAATGAAATTATAATCGAGCCTTAAATCTCCCCAAATAATTTTGTGATGGCTCAAACATTTGCTTTACTTTAAAAATAATAATAATTAGGCAGTTACAGCTGCTCTTAAAAGGTTCATTCATTTTTTGCTGCTACAAGAACATTAAAACCACAGCCTGGCTATTCAGAGGTATTGTAATGCCTTTTCCATCCATTCCCTTTTAAATGGCAATCATGCCTTGGTATAACACAGCAATGAACTCCTCCATTAGCTCCTCTCGCACTTAATGTCTTTCCTGCCTGTGGAACTAATCTAACAGTGCTAATCGTAATACTACCCAGTTTAGTAATAGTCATCAAAATGTACCACGTACATTAATAATGAGTGCTGTTGATCAGCATAGATTTCTAGGAGCATGGTTTGTTATTGATTAATTATAAAGATTCAATATCTGAATGTAAAGAATAGTCCATTTAAATGATGGTATTACCCATAACAGCATTCCCAGTCATGATCTTTATGCTATTACTATACTGTTTTATAAAATTCAATGAAGCATTAACTTCAGAGATCACACCCCACTCTTGATCTTGGACAGAGCCTCTCTTGCATGCCTTTACAAAGCCCTGTGGTGGGCCTGACTTTATTGACCTCTGCTTTTCACTCCATCTTTCATAGACTTCACTTTTGATTTTTTTATCATCTTACATACTGTGGTGAATGGAGATAACTGTATATTAATGGGGTTTTTTAATTGTCTATGATAGCTTATGCATTTTAGGAGAGTTATGGTACTCATTTACTAATATTTAATCAATTTCTTAATTGAATTCTCAATCCCTCCCACCACAAATAACTCAGTTCCAAAGAGCACTTACTGTGCATTTAGGACATTTCTATCATATGCTTCTCTTTTTCATCTGTCGCAAGGGGTTCTTACTTGGTAATGATGTTTTGAGAGAAATAATTTTGTTGGTCTGGATTTACTAGAAAAGGAAAAAGTATCATGTTTATACTTGTAAGAAACTAAGTTTTCATCTTTTCACTTAATTGAATAAAACACTAAAAGCAACTAGGGGTAAGCATTTCTTAGAATGCAATTATAATATTCACCTGGTTTAAAAATGTTTGCTACCTAAAATAAAGAAAAAAGTCTGTTTGCTGTGACTTTACCAAAAAAAAAAATCTAAAAAATAAGTAACTAAATAAAACAATGGCATAAAAATATTGAAAGGAAAAAAAAAAGAAAGAAAAAAAAAAAAGAAAGAAAAAAAAAGCTTCTCTGCACTAGACTAGCTAGGAGGTCCAGATGGCAGAGCTACCTCTTCAAGACTGGGCTGTAATCACAATTGTAAGAGAGGAAATCTGAAATATGCTTTCATGTATTTGCATGCAGCCATCATCTTCCAGACTATGGAAAGAAACAGTCTTGTTGCTGGCTGAGAAGCACCTCACACACCTCTGCTCTCTTGTTTTGAATGGTGTTTGTGTCAGTCTGCAGCTGTGTATGGTATTAAGTCTTATTATAATCCTGCATCACTTCTATCCAGTCATATCTCATGTAGAAAATTAGTTTCCAGTGAAAGTAATATGTAGTGCTTTTATGATATTTGTGTGCAATGTCCCCTCTTCCATTGAGGATATTTGGTGTAAAAGAAATGAGCTCAGTTCCATAATAAAATACAAAGGTGGTAAAGTACTGTTGACACTTCTTGTCTTTGTGTATGTACGTATTTTTAAGTTTTCCCTTTTCTTCAATCATGATTACCTACTATATGGACTTTTTCTCATAAGATCAATTACTATTTAAATGCTAGATAAGAACCAATCTTAATTTTACACTGCAGTCTCTTGCGGTGTAAAACATTACCATGATGTACCATAATGTGGCTTCTTTTTGTTCTAATTTCTGTATCCCTCAGCAGCATGAGAAAACACCTCATTTTCAATAAGTACACATTCAAGGGACTGTGTCAGAGATGATACCCAGGAAAGCTACATCACCGAGGCGAGCAGCTCTGGTGCCAGCAGGATCCACAGTGGAGCAGTCTAGCGCGGTGCACAGGGAAGTTTCCCGAACCGGGGGATCCTCAGGGGGAGTTGAGAGCGCCACCAGGAGCCCTCAGCTCACACAACAGCCATTGAGGAGACCTGGGTGGAGCCAGCAGCTACAGCAGCCAAGCTCTCCTCCACGTTTAAAAAAAGCCCTTAGGGAATGCCAGCGACTAGGGCGGGCAAATAGGGTGTGGCGTGGCACTACGCGTCAGCAAGAGCGTGACACGGCCGTTTGCATAGCAGGGCGCATAGGAAGGGCACTGTAGCTCTGCTAACTCGACCAGGGAGCAACAGTATACACCCGACAGAAGGCCACATCCACTCTAAGCTCTATGCCCACCATGACTGATGCAGCTTCCCAGACAAGAGCTCCAGTGGGAACATGCTGCCACCCAGGTGTCAGGCTGCAGGATGTACCCTGCTTTTATGCCAGTATTGGATGGCAGCAGTGAGCACACCTATGGGAGGTGTGCCTGGGTAGAGGAACTCCTCACCTTAGTGATGGGACCCCAGGAGAAGGTGAGTAGGTTGAGGAGTATCAGGGAGTGCAAGAGACACATAGACTACTAGAATTGCACCCTACCTGCCCTGAGACAGGCCCAACAGGCAGACTGGATGCATGATACAGAGGATTCCCTATCCTCTTTCCACCAGGCTGAACATGGTGACTTAAGGGATAGGTGACAATGGTGACAAGTTCCTGCCTAGCACAGCAGGCGTGTCTCCTTTGTGACTACCCCACCTTCCCTGGTGCCCTTGCATAATAGGTATGAAGGTTTGCAACTGGAACCAAACAATAACCAGGATGATGTTTCATCTAGCTTGGAGGTGTCACCAAGGTTAAGTCAGACTAGGCCCTGTATCAAAACTGCTTCCATAAATAGAAAAAGACAGGTCACTGTCATAGGAGACTACCTTCAGAATGGTACAGAAGGCCCGATATGCAGACCAGACCCACTTCTTAGGGAGGTTTGCTGGAACCCGGGTTAAAGACATGAAAACTTCCGACCCTGGTATGACCCTCAGATACTTGAAGAGTATCGAAGGACATGCAGTTCTGTGTTAAGGTGTGCCTTGATTAGCAACTCACCATATAAGTCCTTGAGGGGTGTGACTGGCATGACCGAATGGCAGGAACTGGACTATCAAAGACACACACTCCAAGAGTCATGCGCATGCCCGCCACTGGAGAACCAACTCTATGAACAACTTAGGGCGCAGGCATGCCCACCACCTGAGGATCACAACTGCAAGTAAAGATTGTCACTGGATCCAAGGGCGGTGATATCTTTCTCTTTTCTTTATTTTCCATATCTCCTCTATTATTTAAAAAACTTGTTGCTTTTGTTTAAGAAACTCTAAGCATTTATGGCCTTGCTGTTTCCCCTGTACCAATAAATTGTTCTTAATTGTTTACCAGTTATTTGGTGTTGATTCACCTTAATTTACTCCAAGGGATCTGTCGCGGGCCGGTACCGGGGGGGCTACCGGCTGTCAGGATGTTTCCGCGACTTCCCCCCCCAATGTGGAGAGGTTTATGAATAAGCCCGAGGGTCACACGTGGCGTTCACCTCTTACCGAGGAACAGCCGCTGCGGGACTGTTTCTTAGGGACCGTTTCTTAGAGGGTAGACTAAAGTACCCTCCCACCACGCTCACAAATTATTACTGAGACCAATGTTTAGTTTGAAAATTAATCAGTTTATTAAGGGACAATACAAACTAAGGGATCAAGGTTCAGGAGAGGTTGGCTAGGTGTATATTGGAAAAGGGATTCAAAGGCACTATGGTCTATAAAAGGCACACTCCGAAGGAGAGGTGTAAATCAATGGAGTGAAAGGGTAGGAGTTGAGCCAAGTAAGAAAGTTAAAGTGTGTGTGTGTGTATATTTACCCTCCTTCCTTGGCGCAGTTCTTGAAATGTGCTGGCAGGCTTGGCTGGAGATCCGCAGGGGGGCCGGCTTCCCAGTAACCGGGGCGACCCCTTCCTGCTGGTCTGTTCCCGTGGCTTTGTGGCAGACGCAGGCTGGGCAGGCTCCTACTCCGGTCCGGTTCGGTCCAGGCTAGGCAGGCAGGGCCCCCGGGAGCGGGCACGATCCCCGCGGAGCGGGCACAGGCAGCGCCCGTCCCCTCTCCGTTCCTCCGGGCAGCGGGAGTGGCGTTCAGGCAGGTTCAGGTACTGCAGCGGGGTCTCGTCCCAAGCAGGCAGAGAGAGCAAGCAGCACCCTGCAGAACTTACTCTCTTCTTATAGATCAGAGATCATTGTTCCAGAAAGTACCACTGTCTGAATTAGCCAATCACCATTGGCCAGGTACATATT
>NW_009951909.1:0-9868 GCF_000747805.2 Chaetura pelagica | reverse complement strand
ACCTTGAAGCCTCAGTAGTTAGAAAAACATTCCACTGTCTTATCAGCCTAGCAGAACACACTGTTGCTAGTTACAAGAAAGCTTACTGAAGGGAAAAAAAAATCAGTAAAAAGAAAAATTGGCTTCATCCTGGCTCAAACCAGGACACAATTATACAATTTCAATAAAACACCAATGATACAAGAAAATACATACAACCATGTACAAACACGTTCAAACGCGTGCAAAGGCTCCCTATTTCCCCCCTACCCCACCCCCCCCACCGGCTGCAAACAGTCCCAAAGAATTCCAGTCTGCTGGTGGAGAGAAGCAGTGAGCGGTGAGGGTCAGGAGATCTTGAGCCTTAGGGTCGAGTGTGATGGATGGACAGAGTTCTCCTCAGACATCAGCCATGGGTGGAAGAAAAGGGAAGAAGAGCAGGAATTTGGCTGTCTGATTATTTCAGTCTCCTACAGGGGGTCATAAATCTCCCTGTAGTGTCTGAGCCGGCAGAATAAAGATCTTACCTTGAGGATCCAGTAGTTAAAAAAAAAAACACATTCCTTTCTTATCAGTCTTTTTTAAAACAGTAAAAGCAAAAGAAATAGAATAATTGCAATTATTAAGACATACACCCAATTTTCAATTCTGTTAAAAAGAAAAAGGAAGTAAACCACTTGAGAAATTCCCAAATTTGAACCAAATTCTTAATACTTCAGTGAGTTCTGTAGCAGTATTTTTAAGTATTCCCATCCAATACAATACATTGCAAACAACAACAACTCAAAGGTGAGTATAAGTATAGAAGGAGACATTGTTATAGAGCACCCTGTTTAGGCCATGGGGTGATCAGTCCCATAGCGGTCACAAAGTAACTCCTCCGGAGTCCAGTAACAGGTTGATCAGGCCTGGTACTGTCACCGGGATGTCTCTGGCTCTTTAGGCTGTTATAATTTGCAATGTATTAACTAACATCACTAGACACAAGTATACAGAAATGACTGATTTTTCCTAAAAGGAGACACCGATTTACTCAACATGAATTATCCAATTTGTACTGATTTTATGTTGTCTGTCATTCAAATCAGATGCAACCCATCCTTACCAGCCAACCTGGTGCTGGAGTCTTCCAAAGCAATCAGAGTCTACTAGCAGCAAATCAGTGTCCACTGGCCACAAAATCAAAGTCCACTGGCCAAGTTCACCCCTCCTGGCGCCTTCAGGGAATGTTCCACCACGTTCCTCCATGAGTGCAGGGGGACAGCCTGCCATCTCACCATGGGTTGCAGGGAAACTTCTGCTAGGGCACCTTCTTCCCCACCAACCACCAGTATGCTCTCCTCCAGCACAGCTCTTCTCCTTTAAGTGCTCCTCTGCTGAGGTGTTATATCAGTTCTTTTGCAATGTTAATTGCAGAGGTGCATCTGTTGTCCCTCTAATGGCTCCTTGGCTGGTTTTGGAGCAGGGGGAGCTTCTCAGCTTCTTAAGGGAGCCACTCCTGGGGCCCTTCCCCTGCTACCAGAAAACCCACCAAACCAAACCAGAACATTGCGTCTGCCATCTCAGTGGAAGTAGGAGAAGGAGATCCATGCAGCAGCAAATACACAGGGTATATTGATGGATTAGAAACCACAGAAGCACCCGAAAACAGTCATGTAGGAATTAGAGCCTCTCCCCAAAAAAAGGTGGCAGGGTCAATAGCCCAACTGAAGTGCATCTACACCAATGCACTCAACATGGGCAACAAACAGGAAGAGCTGGAAGCCAAGATGAAGCTGAAAAACTATGATATAGTTGCTATCACCAAAACAGGGTGATGACTCACACAACTGGAGTGCTGCAATGGATGGCTACAAACTCTTCAGAAGGGATAGGCAAGGAAGGAGAGGTAGTGGGGTGACCCTGTATGTTAGGTGTTGCAGGCTGTTTTAATAAACAACGGATATGTGAGCAATCCTGTTTTTACTGATAGAACACCTGGGCCTCAACGACCAAGGACTCTCTCATGAGAACCAGTTGATAAAAAGCGAGCTAACGAAGTAAACATCCGAACGTGCCAGAAGAGGAGATGGGGTGGAGAGTCCTGATTTAGCCTGGGCCAAGGAGCCAGTCATTGTTCAGACCGTGGCAGGCTCTAGTACAACTGACCAATCATAAGTGCAACCCTGGACATGTAATATTCGGGCTAAGGGTATATAAGTGCCTGTCATTTCTAATAAAGTTGAAGTTCTGCTCTATCAATCATATTGATTGTCTCGCATTCTTCCCTCGCTGGAATACACCTCCACTAGCTGGCCAGGCACACCGACAGTTAGGGAGTGTTTTGATAGTTTAGAACTTGACAATGGTGATGAAACGGTCAAGTGCTTATGGTTAAGAATCATGGGGAAGGCCAATGAGGCAGATATGGTGGGAGTCTGTCAAAGACGACCCAACCAGGATGAAGAAGGAGACAAAATATTTTATAAGCAGCTGTGAGAAGTCTCGTGAGTGCTAAACCTTGTTCTTGTGGGGGACTTCAACTTACCAGATATCTGCTGGAAATGCAATACTGCAGAGAATAAACAGTCTAGGAGGTTCCTGGAGCATGTGGATGTCACAGTTTTAGCCAATAGCCAGGTGACAGATGCTCTCTGTTATCCCCCCACTACCCTCCCAGGGGAAGATAAAAAGGGGAATAAGGGAGAGAAACTAAGGTTGGGAAAACAGAACTAGAACAGGTTTTATGAAATAATAAGCAGTACTAATAATAATGGTGAATTACATATGGAACCCACACTCCTCAGTTGCTAATTACTTCCAGACCAGAAAAGTCCCGAAACTGGACTCAGCAGCAGATGGGGATGCCTGAGTCGAGTCCCAGTGACAGTCTACAAAAGTCTTGGAGCAGACAAGGCAACCCTACTCGGGGAGGCAAGGGAAGGCAACCTGTCTTGATGGACATTGTTCTTCTCAAGTACAAAAAACAGAATGCAGGAACACCAGCAGAGGGAAAGCAGACATACAAACAAACACCAATCCATCCAGAACACAAGGCAGAGGAAACCTCTCTTAGGAGCTATTTTATGCTGAGCACCATGAGAAGGAATACTGTGACTGGTCCATTTTTGGGTTACCTGATCCATCCTCTCCTCACCATAGGCAAAGGATGCTCTTTTAGAAGGAAATCTTAAAGGCGCAGGAGCAGGCTGATCCTCTGTGCTGAAAGATGAGCTGGTGGGGAAGAAGACTGGCCTGGTTGAACATAGAACTTTGACTGAAACTCAGGAGAAAAAAAAGAATTTATGGCCTGCACTTTGGGCACAATAACACCATTCAAAAGGTTTGGAGAAGATTGTCTGGAAAGCTGCCCAGCAGAAGAGGACCTGGGGGTGCTTGTCAACAGTTGACTAAACATGAGCCAGCAGTGTGCCCAGGTGGACAAGGTGGCCACCGGCATCCTGGCTTGTATCAGAAATAGTGTGGCCAGCAGGACTAGGGAAGTGATTGCACCCCTGTACTCTGCACTGATGAATCCTGTGTTCAGTTTTGGGCCCCTCACTACAAGAAAGACATTGAGGTGCTGGATCAAGTCCAGAGAAGGGCAACAAAACTGGTGAAGTGTCTAGAGAGCAAGTCTTATGAGGAGTGTCTGAGGGAACTGAGGTTGTTTACTCTGGAGAAAAGGAGGCTGAGGGGAGACCTTATCACTCTCTACAACTACCTGAAAGGAGGTTGTAGCAAGGTGGATTTCAGTCTCTTCTCCCAAGTAACAAATGATAGGACAAGAGGAAACGGTCTCAAGTTGTTCCAGGGGATGTTTAGATTGGATATTAGGAAATATTTTTTTACTGAATGGGTTATGAAGCACTGGAACAGGCTGCCCATGGAGCTCATAGAGTCAACACTGCTGGAGGTATTTAAAAGACATGTAGATAGGGCACTTTGGGACATGGTTTAGTGGTGGACTTGGCAGTGTTAGGTTTACAGTTAGACTCAATGAGGGATTGAATTTGTGACATCCCAGCCCTAGAGGCTGTTTAATACTGATTTCTAGCATTTTCTGTTTGGGAGGAAAATGTAACTTTTCATGGTTCCTAGGATGGGATGGAAAGAGGTGTTCAGGGATCTCTTAAATAATACACGGGGTGATACCTCATAGATACAGCTTGTTCCTAGCATTACAGCAAAGCTTGGCTTCCCAGAAGGTGTCTCTGGCCATACGGTGCTTTTGCTATATGAGCATTGCCTGTGCAACTGGTTCAGTTTTTGACCACCACCTATTGCTGTGATCCCTACCTCCACCTCCCACAGACATGATCAGTCCAGGCTAGCATGAAGTCCCCAGGGCACTGTCCTCTTTTTCCCTATGTGTGCTTTACTCAGATTGAGGCTACAGCTACCAGAGTGTGCTGCTTTGGTTTGGTGGGATTTTTGGTAGTGGGGGAAGGGCCCCACTGGTCGCACCAGTAAGAAGCTGAGAAGCTACCCAGTTCCAAAACCAGCTAGCCAAGGAGCCATTAGAGCGACAATGCATGTGCCTCTGTGAATAACATGAAAGAACTGATATAAGACCTGAGCAGAGAGCAAGCAGGGGAGAAAGAGCTATGCTGGAGAGGCGAAAGCAGTGCCAGGGTGGAGATTCTGAGGTTGGTGAAGAAGAAGGTGCCCAAACAGAAGTTTCCCTGCAAACTATAGCAAGATGACAGGCTGTCCCCCTGCATTCATGGAGGAACATGGTGGAACATTCCCTGAAGGTGCCAGGAGGGGTGAATGTATATTTGTTACCAGTGGATTTGGATCATGCAGCTATGGAAGACCCCGCAGCAGAGGATGTGACTGTTCCTGAAGCAGCCCGTGATTCTGTGGGAAGCCCATGCTGGAGCAGCTGACTCCTGAAGGACTGTACCTCATGGGAAGGACTTGTGAGGTTTGTGGAGGACTCTCTCCCATGGGAAGGACCTGAAACAAAGAAATAGAACTCAACAGCAAACAAGTCACTGTTAAGCAAATATTCTTTATTGATGGCACCAGGGCAGCACTGGTGATTCTCCACCATAAGTGCTCCCACGAGTTAGCAAAAAATCCCCAACTAATATACACAAAAAGCATGCATATTCAGTTTTATGCCAATGAGTACCCAGAATTCTTTTACATAGTAATTTTATTTCCTGGAACTAGTTATAATATTTGCTTTGTAATTATGCATGCTCAAAGGGTCTCCTGTGGGGGTCTTCGTTGATTCTAGTCCTTTGTCTTCTTCGTCCTGTCTCCCATCTCCCACTAGTAGATTGCCTGGGTGGGTCCAGAATCAACGTGAATGTTGTCTGTTGGCACAACAGGTCTTAGCAGACTTGATGTTATCACAACATGCAGGATGCTTGGCATAATTGACAGTTTCACAAAGCACATTGTATTAAAAGTAACCTGTTCAACTAACTTAGAACAGCAAATTCATCATAGAATCACAGAACCATTATGGTTGGAAGGGACCTTAAAGATCATCAAGTTCCAACCTCCCTGCCATGAGCAGGGAACCCTACCACTAGACCAGGTTGCACAAAACCTCATCCAACCTGGCCTTAAAAACCTCCAGGGATGGGGCATCAACAACCTCCCCGGGCAACCCATTCCAATTCCTCATCACCCTTATAGTGAAGAATTTGTTCCCAATATCTAACCTAAATCTCCCCTCTCTCAGTTTAAAACCATTACCCCTTGTCCTATCACTACCTTCTCTGATGAAAAGCCCCTCCCCAGCTTTCCTGTAGGCCCCCTTCAAGTACTGGAAGGCCTCTATAAGGTCTTCCCGGGGCCTTCTCTTTTCTAGGCTGAACAGCCCCAAGTCTCTCAGCCTGTCTTCATAGCAGAGGTGCTCCAGGCCTTTGATCATCTTGGTGGCCCTTCTTTGGATCCTTTCCAACAAGTCTAGATCTTTCTTGTGCTGAGGGCACCAGAACTGTACAGTATTCCAGGTGGGGTCTCACAAGAGCAGAGTAGAGGGGCAGAATCACCTCTCTGGCCCTACTGGCCACACTTCTTTTGATGCAGCCCAGGATGCAGTTGGCTCTCTGGGCTCCAGCACACGCCGGCGGCTCATGTCAAGCTTCTCATCTACTACCACCCCCAAGTCCTTCTCCTCAGGACTGCTCTCCAGCCATTCTTCCCCCAGTCTGTATTTGTGCCTGGGGGCAGGACCCTGCACTTGGCCTTGTTGGCCTTCATGTGATTGGCACTGGCCCACCTCTCCAGCCTCTCAAAGTCCCTCTGGATGGTGTCCCTTCCCTCTTGGGTGTCAACCACGCCACACAGCTTGGTATCATCAGCAAATTTGCTGAGGATACACTCAATCCCACATGCCATGTCTCCAACAAAAATGTTAAACATCACTGGTCCCATTATTGAGCCCTGAGGGACACCACTCGTCACCTGCCTCCATTTGGACATTGAGCCATTGACCACAACTCTCTGAGTGCAGCCATCCAGCCAATCTCTTATCCACCGAGTGGTCCATCTGTCAAATCCATGTCTTGTCACTTTGGAGGCCAGGATGTCATGTGGGACTGTGTCAAACGCCTTGTACAAATCCAGACAGATGACGTCACTTGCTCTGCCACCATCCACCATCTCTGTAGCCTTGTTGTAGAAGGCTACCAGATTGGTCAGGCATGATTTGCCCTTAGTGAAGTCATGTTGGCTGTCACAAATCATCTCTTTATTTTCCATGTGCCTTCACAGACTTTCCAGGAGGATCTGCTCAATGACCTTGCCAGGCACAGAGCCTGACCAGCCTGTAGTTCACTGGGTCTTCCTTTTTCCCCTTTTTAAAAATAGGGGCTATGTTCCCTTTTTTCCAATCAGCAGTACCCTCACCAGACTGCCATGTCCTCTCAATTGCATCTGCCAGCTCCCTCAGGACCCATGGGTGAATCCCATCAGGTCCCATAGATTTATGCACCTTCAGGTTCTTTAGATGGTCACAAACCTGCTCTACACCTACGGTGGAGGGTAATTCACTCTCCCAGTCTCTGCTTTCAGCTTCTGTGGCCTTTGTGTTGAGGCTGGAGCACTTGCCAGAGAAGACTGAAGCAAAGAAGTCATTGAGGACCTCAGCCTTCTCAATATCCTGTGTTGCTACCTCACCTGTTTCCTTCAGGAGAGGGCCTACACTCTCCTTGGGTGTCCTTTGCTCCCCAACATACCTGTAGAAGCGTTTCTTATTGTTCTTAACATCCCTGGCAAAATTTAATTCTAGCAGGGATTTGGCTCTCCTGACCTGATCCCTAGCTGCTCGGACAACCTCTCTGTAATCCTGCCCTAGCTTCCACCCCCTGTATGTTTCCTTCTTCAGTTTGAGCTTTCCTAGGAGCTGCTTACTCATCCATACCAGCCTCTTGGAGTTTCTACTTGACTTCCTCTTAGTTGGGATGCATCGCTCTTGGGCCTGGAGAAGGTGATCCTTAAATATCAGCCAGCTTTCATGGTCCCCTCTTCCCTCCAGGATGTTATCATAGAATCATAGAATCTTAGGGGCTGGAAGGGACCTCAAAAGATCATCTAGTCCAACCCCCCTGCCAGAGCAGGGTCACCTAGAGTACATCACATAGGAACGCATCCAGGTGGGTTTTGAATGTCTCCAGTGAAGTTATCCCAAGACACTCTCTTGAGCAGAGCCCTGAAGAGGCTGAAATCTGCCCTTCTGAAGTCAAGGGTAGTAAGCTTACTGTGAGCCCTCCTTGCTGCCCTAAGGATCTTGAACTCCACCATTTTGTGGTCACTACAACCTAGGCTGCCCTTGAGCTTAACATGCCTCACCAGCCCTTCCTTGTTGGTGAGAACAAGATCCAGCATAGAACCTCTCCTTGTTGGTTCTTCAATTACTTGGAAAAGGAAGTTATCATCCTTGCACTCTAGGAACTTCCTGGGTTGTTTGTGTTTAGCAGAGTTGTTCTTCCAACAGATGTCAGGGTGGTTGAAGTCTCCCATGAGAACCATGGCTTGTGAATGTGAAGCTGCCCCTATCTGTCTATATAGGGCCTGATCTATATTATCCTCCTGCTCAGGCAACCTGTAGCAAACCCCCATAGTGATGTCACCTTGTCCTTTCTTCCTCTTAATCTTAACCCATAAGCTCTCTGTTGGCTCCTCATCCATCCCCAGGGAGAGCTCCATGCATTCCAGCTGGTATTTGACAGAGGCCAACACCCCCGCCTTGTCTCCCCTGTCTGTCCTTCCTAAAGAGTTTATAAACCTCCATTCTGATGCTCCAGTCATAGGAGCTATCCCACCAGGTCTCAGTGATGCCAACGAGATCATAGCCCTGCAGGCTCACCCTCATCTCTAATTCCTCCTGTTTATTCCCCATGCTGCATGTATTTGTATAAAGGCATTTAAGCTGAGCCTCCCGTAAGGCTGCCTGACTAGCTGACCTGAACATCACACCACCCCTAGGCTCATCTGTAGTAAGCATGGCTTTATTCCCCACCCCCTCCCAACCTAGTTTAAAGTCCTATCAATGAGTCCTGCTAATTCGTGCCCTAGGACCCTTTTTCCCCTGTGGGACATGGTCTTCCCATCCAATGTCAGCAGGCCCGGTGTCCTGTAAACCAAACCATGATCAAAAAAACTGAAGTCCTGTTGGTAGCACCAGTTTTGGAGCCAGGCATTGATCTGTGAGGTCTTCTTGTTAACCCACTCATCATTCCCCAAGACTGGAGGGACAGAGGAGAACACAACTTGTGCACCTGAGCCCTTGACTAGTCATCCCAATGCCCTAAAATCTTTCTTTATTACTCTCAAACCTCTTTTCTCCACCTCATCACTACCTACCTGAAAGATCAAAAGAGGATAATAGTCTGAGGGCCGTATCAGACCAGGAAGTTTCCTGGTTATATCCCTTACCCTGGCTCCAGGGAGGCAGCATACTTCCCTATAGGAAGGGTCTGGCCAGCATATGGGACCTTCAGTTCCCCTCAGAATGGTATCACCTATCACTATCACCCTGATGTGAGCATAACATCACCATTCAAACCTTTCACCTCTAACGTGTTCTCCCCCCGGGTGTGTAATTGGCACCTTACTCACATTGACCCTATACAGGAAACACTTCAGGCTCTCTCTACCCCAAACTATAATAGTCTTCTTTTTTTCTTTCTCTTTACTGACCGGGTACATTTATATATCCAGTTTTCCCCACACATACTTTGAAAACTTTTACAGTAAAATGGTATTTTAAACACATAATCTGTGTGTGTGTGTGTGCTTCTGAGAGGAGCTTATCAATCAGTTATATATCCGGTGGAAGCAAGCCGGCCCCAAGCCAGGGACCGACCCACCAAATTAATTAAGAAGGCTATCCTGAATATATAATTTGGTGTCAGAAAACCCTGATAAACAAACAGGATGATTGTGCCCTCAGATAAGGCGGCTTCTACCCAAAACTGGGTTTGGACGGCAACACTTCTGCAGTGGAAGAGCCTTATCCGCATATTAACATTCCCTATAATTATATATCTAGGAAGTTAAAATTCACTTTGCTTTCCAGAAATGTGCTCAAATATTCACTAGAAATGCATTCTACAAAGTTGTAGTTTCTACATAAACAGCCCCAGTTAAACCAGCAACAGTACTTGCAGAATCAGATGCTGTTCTGTGGACCAGATCTTGCATCACTTGAAGTCAGTGATGCAACTCTATTTTGAAAATATGACTGCAGCTTTCTGAGGAGATGGGGGGAGAGAGGACACTTGTTAACCTGAGCCCCAGGTTGTCTTATGCCTGTCTGAGCAGGACAGCAACAGCTGCTCAGGTCAGAAACCCCTTCACACCAGTCAACCTTCATCCTCAGCTGGGGTAGGTAATGGTCACAATCCCACAGTTTGAGAGTGTGGGGAACAGTCCCTCTTCTTCC
>NW_009951908.1:0-922 GCF_000747805.2 Chaetura pelagica | reverse complement strand
GCCAGAAGGGGCCACCACCCAAAACCCCCGCCTTGCTTGGTGACCCCAATCTGAGCCTTCTCTGCCTCTTTGGACCTGTTTAGTCCCAAATCTCCATCCATTTTGCCTTTCTGGGCCTGTTTGGACCCAAATCTGGGCCTTCTCTGCCTCTTTGGACCTGTTTGGATGCAGATCTGGGCCTACTTTGCCTGTTTGAACCTGTTTGGACCCAAATCTGGGCCTACTTTGTCTGTTTGAACCTGTTTGGATGCAAATCTGGGCCTACTTTGCCTCTTTCTGACTGTTTGCAGACGTATCTCGCCTTACTTTGGCTCTTCATGCCATGTTTGATGAGAATCTGGGCCTACTTCACCTATTCAGGCCAGTTTGGACCCAAATCTGGACCTACTTTGCCACTCTGGGCCTGTTTGGGCTCAAATCTAGGCCTACTTTGTCTCTTTGGGCCTGTTTGGATCCAAATCTCAGTTGATTTCGCCTCTTTGGGCGTGTTTTGTTGCAAATCTGGGCCCATTTTACCTATTTGGGCCTGTTTGGATCCAAATCTTTGCCTTCTTTACCTATACAGTCCTAGTCAGACCCAAATCTAGGCCTTCTTTACATATTCAGGCCTATTTGGATCAAAATCTGAGTGTATTTCACCATTTTGGGCTGCCTTGGACCAAAATCTGGACCTATTTTTTTCTCTTTGCGCCTGTTCTGGCCCAAATCTCAGCCTCTTATAGTTTTTGGGCCTGTTTGGACCCAAATCTGGGACTACTTTACCTATTCGGGCCAATTTGGACCAAAATCTCAGTCTATTTTATCTCTTCGTGCCCTTTTTCATTAATATCTAGGCCTACTTTGCATATTCGGGCCTGTTTGGACTTAAATCTTGTCCTATATTTCCTCCTTGGGCCTGTTTCGACCCAAATCTGGGCCTACT
>NW_009951907.1:8414-9286 GCF_000747805.2 Chaetura pelagica | reverse complement strand
GGACACCCCACCACCCCCCTCCTCCAGGAGGAAGGAGGGGAGAGCGAGGGCACCCCAGGACCCCCAAATGGGGGGGGCAGGGAGACCCCCAGAGCACAGGGGTGGGAGGGCACCCCAGGAGCCCCAAATGGGAGGGGTTAGGGGGACCCCCAGAGCACGGGGGTGGGGAAATGAGGAGCCCCAAAAGGAGGGGGTACAAGGACACCCCAAGACCCCCAAATGGAGGGGAGGGGACACAGGACACCAGGAGCCCCAAGATGGGTGGGGGACAAGGACATGACAAGGACACCCCAAAGCCACCAGCGCAGAGATAGGGGGTGAGGACACCTCAGGACCCCCAGGTGATGGAGACAGGGGGACAAGGACACCCCTAGGCCTCCAAACTGGGGGGACACAAACACCAGGAGCCTCAAGATGGGGACGGGGGGAAGGGAACACCCCAGAGCCACCAGAGCAAAGAGATGAGGGGATGAGGACAGCAGAAGCCCCTAGTTTGGGTGGGGGTGTGAGGGACCCCAAGACCCCCAAAGCCTTAAGACAAGGGGACAAAGATACCCCAAGACCCCAAGATTGGGGGGGAATGACAAGGACACCCCAGGGCCACCAAAGCACAGAGATGGGGGTACAAGAACACCTCAGGACCCCCAAGGTGAGGTGGGGGTGGATGAGGAAACCGCAGGACCCCCAGAGCTCAAAGGTGCTGGGGCAATGAAGATACCTCTGGACCCCCAAGATGGGGTGAGCTGGGGGGGAACAGGACACCTTGGGGCCCCTAAAACTCCAAGGTGGTGGAAGCTGAGGACACCTGGAGACCCCCGAAGGTTTAAGACATGGGGCCAAGGTCACCTCACCTCTCTGAGACACCCAAAATG
>NW_009951907.1:4876-7021 GCF_000747805.2 Chaetura pelagica | reverse complement strand
GAAACACCAAAAAGGGGGGGGGGGGGGGGGCATCAAGAACACCCCATGACCCCTCCAAGCTCTAAGCTAGGAGCTGAGGACACCCCACCACCCCTAGCCCCCAAAAAGAGGATGAGGACACCAAGACCCCTCCTCAAGCCTGGAGATGTTGGAGGAGCCAGAACCCACTGTGGTCCCCAAGAGGTCCAAACCCCAACCCCCCCCAGACCAGGGGGTGCAGGGGGGTGCTAGACAGGCAGGATCTGTTCCAGGAGGGTCTTGGAGGAGGGGGGGATCCTGTCGGGGAACTTGACCTCAAACTCGATGATCAGGTCCCCGCGCTGGTCGGGGGAGCGGGGGAAGGGCAGGCCCCCCCCCGGGATGCGTCCGCCCACCCGCGCGGGCCCTGCCGGGGCCCCCCGTCACCACGGCCCCCAAACCACCATCCCTCCACCCAACCACCTGTCACCACCACGGCCCCCAGACCCACCATCCCACCACCCAACCCCCCACCACATCCCCACCACCACCCAGACCCAACCACTCATCACATCCCCACCATCAAGATGCACCACCCACTGCGTTCACACCACCCAGACCAACCACCCATCAGGTTCTCACCAAGCCCTCCAACATCCCAACCACCCATCTTGGCTCCACCACTAAGACAACCATCCCACCACCACATCTCTACCAAGACCAACTCTTCCGTCACATCCCTACCACCCACCAACTGCTCTGACAGGCACCCTTGGTCCCCACCACCCAGACCCCCTGTATCCCCACCACTCAGACAACCACCTCTCACGGCCACCTACCCAGACTGTCACCCATCACATCCCCAACACCCCCACCAATCACATACCACATCTATGCTACCAGCCACCCTTGGTCCCCATCACCAAGACCTACCACCCATCACATCCCCACCACCCAGGCCTCTTGTGTCCCCACCACCCAGATGAACCCACACACCTCATCCCCACCACCTAAACCAATTGTTCCGTGTCGCTGACACAAAGAGAATCATCCCCACCACCCAGACCAACCCTTGCCCATCATGTCTCCTCCAAGACCAACCACCCATGACAGCCTCCCACTGGCATCAAGACCATCCCATGCTCACATCCCCTCACTGCCACCAAGACCAACCCTGATGTCCCCACCAAGAACAACCCTTGCACAACCATCTATCACATCCCCAAAAACACCAAGAGCAACCTACCCCTGACATCCCCACTGTCACAGCCTTGACCTCCCCAGCAAAACCAAGACCAACCCGGCCTGGACGTCCTCACCAAGACTAAGACCAACTCATTCTATTCCTCCCCCCAGGACCAGGACCCAACTCACCCTTGATGTCCCCACCACCAAGACCAACCCAGCCTTGATATTTCCCTCACCACCACCAAGACCAACCCAGCCTGGGTGTCCCCACTGCCACCACCAAGACCCCCAGGTTCTGCCCACCCACCCACCTCACGGAGGCTGATCTTTGCTGGGTAGACAATGTCCGAGCCCTCCCGGCGGAACACGCCGTGGGGTTTGTCTTTGAGGACGAACACGACGTCGGCGGGGATGTTGTTGGGGGTCTGGTCGCCCTCCTTGGGGAAGGTGATCTTGGTGCCCTCTTTCCAACCCTTCTTCACCTCAATGGTGAGGATCTTGTCCTCGTTCCGCACCGTCTTCCCATCGGGGTTGAGACGCTTGTGGGAGATCTTCATCTTCTTGGTGCAACCACTGTAGATCTCCTCCAGGGAGACCTTCAGGTCGTAGAGGACAGGGGGGTCCTGCTTACGGCAGCCGCCATCGGGCCCCCCACGGCTCCGGGGGAAGCTAACATTCCCAAAACCTCCCACGTGGAAGGTGGTGAAGGTGTCGTCCCCGTCCTCGTCATCCCCGTTGCGCTGCACGAAGAAGGTGTCGAAGGGGTTGCGACCATCGAAGAACTCGGCAAACATGGCGTGGGGGTCGCCCCGGAAGGTGTAGGTGAATGTGGGGCCATTGGAGCCACCTGACCCGGAGGTGGGAGCTCCCCCTTTCAGCCCTAGAAATGGGGAGAAGGTGCTTGTCAGCCCCCTCAGATGCTCGAGGCAGCCCCAGAATGTCACCAGAGGTCCCCGGCGTGTGCCTGGCTGGGGCAGGGCGTGGGGCAGGCGTGGGGCA
>NW_009951907.1:3385-3964 GCF_000747805.2 Chaetura pelagica | reverse complement strand
TGCCACCCACAGCCACCCCCGGTGACAGCCTGGCACCCACAGGCCACTATCACCCCCCAGCCACACTTGTCACTGTCACCCACGGGCACTGTCACCCTGAGACACAGCCTGTCACTTGCGGCAACAACCACCCACACTGACAGCCTGTCCCCCTGTCACCCACAGCCACTGTCACCCAATAAACAGCTGTTCTTGTCATCCAGGGCCACTGTCACCCTGAGAGACAGCCTGTCCCCATCACCCATGGTGACCATCACACCAGGAGGTGTCCCTGGCCCATGCAGCCAGGGTCACCTGGGAGAAAATTGTCTCCCTGGCATGCATGTCCCTTGTGTCCCTGTCACCCAGTGTGGCAAACCTGCCCCCCATCATCAGAAACAACTTGTCCCTGACACCCACAATCACCCATATTGGCAGCCTGTCCCTGTCCCTCACATCCACTGGCACAGGGTGATGGCCCCTGCCAACCCAAGATGTCAACACCCACACCAACAGCCCATCCTCTGTCACCCTCTGTCAGTCTTGGTGACAGCCCACCTCCTGTTGCCACAGCCACTGTCCCCAGCGACAGCTTCCTCC
>NW_009951907.1:0-997 GCF_000747805.2 Chaetura pelagica | reverse complement strand
CCCCCCCCCCCCGCGCCACCCCCCCCCCCTGCCCCCCCCAGCCACTGTCACCCAATAAACAGCTGTTCTTGTCATCCAGGGCCACTGTCACCCTGAGAGACAGCCTGTCCCCATCACCCATGGTGACCATCACACCAGGAGGTGTCCCTGGCCCATGCAGCCAGGGTCACCTGGGAGAAAATTGTCTCCCTGGCATGCATGTCCCTTGTGTCCCTGTCACCCAGTGTGGCAAACCTGCCCCCCATCATCAGAAACAACTTGTCCCTGACACCCACAATCACCCATATTGGCAGCCTGTCCCTGTCCCTCACATCCACTGGCACAGGGTGATGGCCCCTGCCAACCCAAGATGTCAACACCCACACCAACAGCCCATCCTCTGTCACCCTCTGTCAGTCTTGGTGACAGCCCACCTCCTGTTGCCACAGCCACTGTCCCCAGTGACAGCTTCCCCCTGTCAGAGCAGGGCATCGCTACCATGTCACCACAGGTCCCCTCCAGCACCCTAACAATGTCACCAGTTCAGGTGACAACCAGGGCACAGACTGCCCTGGGCAGCCACCAAGCAGGGTGCCAGCACAGCCGGGTCCTGTGGGGACACAGGGGACATTAGGACACGAGGGGACACGGACGGTCATGGGGACATGGGGCAACATGGGGGGGACAACAGGGACAAAAAGGGACATGAGGACTTGGGGGACAACTGGACACGAGGTTGTAGGACCATGGGGACACGGGGACGTGGGCAGACACAGAGACAGAGACATGTAGGACAAACGGGACACGGGGACGTGGTGGGGACACAGAGAGCCAGACACAGGGACGTGGGAATACGGGGACGTGGTCGTGGGGGCCAACGGAGCCCTGGGGACACTCGGACACAGGGACATGGCGAAAACGGGGACGCGGAGGGGTCAGAGGGCACAGCGGGCGGTGCAAGGAGGACACGCGTGTCCCCGTGTGTGGCCTCACGCCCCATGTCCCGTTCCCCCACACC
>NW_009951906.1:3208-3648 GCF_000747805.2 Chaetura pelagica | reverse complement strand
GGGGTGACCCTGGCAGCCCTGGGCCGGGAACTGCACGCTCAAGGGTTCCCCGTTTATTCTGGGGTGACACACGACAACACCGCCTCGAAACGGGCCCTGGGTGCCATCGGCTTCTTGCCCCAGCCTGGAACCTTCTACATCTTGTTGGTCACCCAACCCAGAGCGCCCACTCCCACCAAGGACTTGAGTGATTAAAGGAAGGGACCTGTTCACTCTGGTCCCTACTGAGGGCACCGCTGGTTCCATAGGCTCCTGGAAGGGGCATGGGGGATGGGGGCATGAGCACTGGGGCTGGGGTACCCCTTGGAATGGGGGTGTTCTGGCTCCTCACTCTGCCCTTATCCCCCACCCCTCCATCCCCACGCTGAGCTCAGAGTGTGGGGCAAGCTCCACATTCACCCTGGTCCCTGCTGATGGCACCAGTGGCTCCCTGGGGTTCT
>NW_009951906.1:1465-2418 GCF_000747805.2 Chaetura pelagica | reverse complement strand
GGGGGGGTGGTGGGGACACCCTGGTGGCACCAGCCCCTGCCTCAGGGCACAGATGGTGGGGATCTGAGGTGGCTTTGGTGACACTTTGGGGTCAGGAGACCCATCTCAAGGGCGATGGAGAAGAGACACAGGTGGCACCTGGGGGTCTGGATCCCCGTCCCTTAAGGCATAGTGTGGTGACAGATGGGATGTGGGGTGGCTTTGGTGGCACCTGGGGTCAGGAACCCCATCTCCTAAGGCACTGACGATGGTGTGGACATGAGGTGGCTCTGGTGGCACTTGGGGTGAGGATCCCTGTCCCTTAAGGCACCATATGCTGGTGGAGAGGGAACACGGGTGGCTTTGGTGGCACTTGGGGCCAGGAGTCTAGTCCCTTAAGGCACAGTGAGGTGACGATGAGGATGCAGGGTGGCTGTGGTGGCACTTGGGGTCAGGAGCCCCATCTCTCAAGGGCACTTTGGTGATGGAGAGGGGATGCGGGGGTGGCTTTGGTGGCACCTGAGGTCAGGAGACCCATCCTGCAAGGCACAGCGAGGTGGCAGCGGGGGCACGGGGTGGCTTTGGTGGCATTTTGGGGTCAGGAGCCCCATCTCTCAAGGCACACTGAGGGGACATGCGGTGGCCCTTGGGTGGGGTAAAGGACCCTCCCCCATCCCCAGCGAGTCGTGGGGGGACCCCGAAGCCCCTCAGAACCCCCTTGCCTCCAGCCTGAACGTCACCACGGCGGGTGGCACCTTCTTCTTGAGCCTGTTGAAATCCTTGGCCGACCTCCAGAGCCAAGTCTGCAGCTCCTTCAACAACCAGAAATCATCCATCTTCTTCAGGAAGTCGTTGGAAGCCGCCAAAGCCACGGGAGGTCCCGCGGGAGGCCCGACGGGCAGCGGGTACCCTAGCGAGGACATCACCCCGGCGATGCTGAGCACCAGCCCTTGGAGGCTGGGGCAGAAGTGGCC
>NW_009951906.1:408-1275 GCF_000747805.2 Chaetura pelagica | reverse complement strand
TGGGCACCCGCTCGGCCCGCGCCAGCCGCGGGGGGTTGAAGTCGGGCTCATTGAAGGGGGGACCCAGGTAGTTCAGCTGCAAAAGGGAACAGGGGGAGACGGGAGGGGTTGGTCAGGTGGCAGCAGGGACACGGGGGAGGTGGAAGGGGAGGGAATGGTCCCTTGTCCTCCCTCTCCGCGGCCTTCCCGTGTCACCAGGTCCTCATGAGCACCGTGGTGCCGTTGCCCCAGGTCTCCGTGTCTCTGTGCCCACCATGTCCCCAGGTTCCATCGCTCCCTTGTCCCATGCCCACCATGTCCGCCTTGTCCCAGGTCCCCGTGTCCCCATGCCCACCGTGTCCCCAGATTCCATCACCTCCTTGTCCCAGGTCCCCGTGTCCCCATGCCCACCGTGTCCCCAGATTCCATCACCTCCTTGTCCCAGGTCCCCGTGTCCCCACGCCCACCGTGTCCCCAGATTCCATCACCCCCTTGTCCCAGGTCTCCATGTCCTCACGCCCACCGTGTCCCCAGACTCCATGCCCCACCTCATCCCAGGTCTCCATGCCCACCACGTCTCCAGTCTCCACAACCCACTCATCCCAGTCTCCGTGTCACCAGTCTGGACATGCTCCTCTCATCCCAGGTCTCCACCTTCCCATGCCCACCATGTCCCCAGTCTCCATGACCTCCTTGTCCCAGACCTCCACGTCCCCCACTCCCACCACATCCCAGTCCCCACGTCCCCCAGCCCGAGGTGCCCGCCAGGTCCCACGTCCCTTGTCTCCATGTGTCCCAGCCCCCATGTCCCCAGGGGGAGGACACCGCGCCCACGGGTGGGGTCCATCCCCAGCGCCCCCAGCCCCACCCGCGGGCAGGGACAGGCCA
>NW_009951906.1:0-320 GCF_000747805.2 Chaetura pelagica | reverse complement strand
AGGGACCGGGTGGGGCCACGTCAGCCCTGACACGGCACCCGCGGGCACAGGGCGGGACATGGGAAACACACGGGACATGGGACATGGCACACGGGACATAGGACATGGCACCTGGGACAAGGCACATGGCCCACAGGGCACAACACACAGCACAGGGCACACGCGTGTGCAGGGAGCAGGCACAAGGGCAGGCAGGAAGGCACGGTGAGACACACGCGTGTGCAGGCCCTCTCGTGCACACACACGGGTGTGCAGTCACACCCACACACACAGGTGTACAGTCACACCAACACACACATGTGCAGTCACACACACACACA
>NW_009951905.1:0-287 GCF_000747805.2 Chaetura pelagica | reverse complement strand
GGTGCATTAGAAAGGGGATGATTAGGTCAAGAGAGGTTCTTGTCACCCTCTGTTCTGCCTTGGTGAGGCTGCATCTGGAATATTGTGTCCAGTTCTGGGCCCCTCAGGACAGGGAACTTCTTGAAAGAGTCCAGCACAGAGCCACAGAGGTCCCTCCAACCCCCAGGATGATGTGATTCTGTGAAGCAGCAAGGGCTGGAAAAGCTCTTTTCTGTGACGGGGTCTCCTCAGAGGAGCCTCCCTCCTTGTGTCCCTCCAGCGGGAGCTGCAGCCCTTGAGTGGGGCAG
>NW_009951904.1:1981-3568 GCF_000747805.2 Chaetura pelagica | reverse complement strand
CTCTTGTCTGCACAGCTGCACAGGATGTGTGTAGATTGCACAGTGTTGGGGAACACGTGTGTGTGTGCACGTGTGTGCATGGGTAGGTGAGGAGCAGGTGTGCCAGGGGCTGCTCGTGCAGGGGTGTGTGTGTACATGGGTCAAGGCTTCTTGTGTCTGCACAGCTCCTTGGGACACGTGTGCAGCCTTTACATGTGTGTGTATGTGCACATGTGTGCAGACGTAGGCGAGGGATACGTGTGTGTGTGCACGTGTGGCAGGGGATGCTTGTGCAGAAGGGATGTGTGTGTGTGTGCACACATCAGGGCTCCTCTTGTCTGCACAGCTTCGTGGGGCACGTGTGCAGGTTGTACATGTGTTGGAGAACACGTGTGTGCGTGCGTGTGCACGTGTAGGTGAGGAACAGCTGTGCCAGGGGCTGCTTGTGCACGGGTGTGTGTGTGTGTGTGTGCACAGGTTGGGGCTCCTCTTGTCTGCACGGCTGTACAGGACGTGTGTGCAGGTTGTACATGTGTGTGAGCAAGTGTGTGCATGTATGTGCACACGTGTGCATGTACAGACGAGGGATGCATGTGCCAGGGAGTGCTGGTGCATGAGGGTGTGTGTGTGTGTGCACACGTTGGGGCTCCTCTTGTCTGCACGGCTGTACAGGACGTGTGTGCAGGTTGTACATGTGTGTGAGCAAGTGTGTGCATGTATGTGCACACGTGTGCATGTAGAGATGAGGGATACATGTGCCAGGGGGTGCTGGTGCATGAGGGTGTGTGTGTGTGTGCACACGTTGGGGCTCCTCTTGTCTGCACGGCTGTACAGGACGTGTGTGCAGGTTGTACATGTGTGTGAGCAAGTGTGTGCATGTATGTGCACAAGTGTGCATGTACAGACGAGGGATACATGTGCCAGGGGGTGCTGGTGCACAGGGGTGTGTGTGTGTGTGCACACGTTGGGGCTCCTCTTGTCTGCACGGCTGTACAGGACGTGCGTGCAGGTTGTACATGTGTGTGAGCAAGTGTGTGCATGTATGTGCACACGTGTGCATGTACAGATGAGGGATACATGTGCCAGGGGGTGCTGGTGCATGAGGGTGTGTGTGTGTGTGCACACGTTGGGGCTCCTCTTGTCTGCACGGCTGTACAGGATGTGTGTGCAGGTTGTACATGTGTGTGAGCAAGTGTGTGCATGTATGTGCACAAGTGTGCATGTACAGACGAGGGATACATGTGCCAGGGGGTGCTGGTGCACAGGGGTGTGTGTGTGTGTGCACACGTTGGGGCTCCTCTTGTCTGCACGGCTGTACAGGACGTGCGTGCAGGTTGTACATGTGTGTGAGCAAGTGTGTGCATGTATGTGCACATGTGTGCATGTACAGACGAGGGATACATGTGCCAGGGGGTGCTGGTGCACGTGTGTGTGTGTGCGCACACGCGTGTGTGTGTGTGTGTGTGTGCAGGGCAGCTCTCTGGGGCTGGGGGTGTCCCTGTCCCCCTGCCCGGGGCTCTTTCCCAGTCCCAGGAGCTGGGGGGACGTGCCAGGACCCCCCACCCAAGGGACTGTCACCAGTGTCCCCACTTGTCACCAGCGGGAGCC
>NW_009951904.1:0-667 GCF_000747805.2 Chaetura pelagica | reverse complement strand
AGGGAGGAGGTCTGGGGACATGGAGCAGGACTGGGGGGTTGGGGACACGGAGCAGGACTGGGGGCTGGGGACACGGAGCAGGACTGGGGACATGGAGCAGGACTGGGGACTGGGGACATGGGGCAGGTCTGGGGACTGGGGACACGGAGCAGGACTGGGGACATGGAGCAGGACTGGGGGACTGGGGACACAGAGCAGGTCTGGGGACATGGAGCAGGTCTGGGGACTGGGGACACGGAGCAGGTCTGGGGACATGAGGACTGGGGGGTTGGGGACACGGAGCAGGACTGGGGGCTGGGGACACGGAGCAGGACTGGGGACATGGAGCAGGACTGGGGACTGGGGACACGGAGCAGGGCTGGGGACATGGAGCAGGACTGGGGACAAGCAGCAGGATCAATGCTGAGGTGGCCCCAGGCTTGTTGCCAACTGGGGCATGAAGGCACAAGTGTCACCACAAGCTCAAGGACACCCAGCACAGCCTGTGCCTGGGACTGGGACCAGCCAGGGGGGTCACCCTGTCCCCTCCACCGTGTCCCTCCTGTCCCTCCCCAGGTCCTACATCTACCAGAAGCGGTGGGTGAGGCTGGACGCCGAGTACCTGCGGTATTTTGAGAGTGAGAAGGTGAGGAGGGGTCTGACCTGGAGTCCTGGGGGCAGGGCTGGG
>NW_009951903.1:0-494 GCF_000747805.2 Chaetura pelagica | reverse complement strand
TCTACTAGTCCCTGTCTCTACCCCACACAAACCATGTTTGCTGTGGTTGTGACCAAGGGGCTTGAATCCCATCCTCAAATACAGTGCTGGGTGCCTCACAAGATCCCTTTTTACTTCTCACTCTTTGTGCTTCAAGTGATAAAAGTAACAAAATCATCAATACCTTGAAAACAGAGAGGGCCACGGGGTCGTGTTTCAAGGAGATCTGAGTGTAATTGATGTTTCTCTCCCTGTTGCCCATGTGTGTTTGTGCCATGCAGAGCAAAAAGTTGGTCAGCATGAGCCAATGCAGAGAATCTCAAGCCAAAGTCTAAATTAAACTTAGATGTCTTTGCTTTTGGGAACCCTTAATAATGTCAGGATCTCAGGTGAAGTGTAAAGGAAGACCAGAATGTACAAAGCAGTCCAAATTTTCTCTGGTGTCATTTGAGGCTAATCAAAGGTTCAGTTGCCAGTGGCATTGAGGGAGATCAGCATAGCAAAGGTGTTTCATC
>NW_009951902.1:2091-2405 GCF_000747805.2 Chaetura pelagica | reverse complement strand
TGAACCCAGAGGGATGTGGAGCCACAGAGGTGAGATGGGTTGGGGTATTCCAGCACCTGAAACCCTGCCCCAAAGTGTGTGTGTGTGTGGGGGGGGAATTCGGAGCTGTTTGGTCACCCTGGGGAAACCTGGAGCTGTTTGGTCACCCTGGGGATGGTGGCATCCCTTGGCAAAGCCTGTTGACAGCACCTGAACATGTGGCAGTGGGGCTGTGCTGGCCTCGGGTCATGTATGGGGCTGGTGGGGGTGTGTGTGTGTGTGTGGGGGTCTGCTGGGCTCAGCCCCCCAGCAAGGAGGGTGGTGGGCTCTGCCCA
>NW_009951902.1:0-220 GCF_000747805.2 Chaetura pelagica | reverse complement strand
GGTGGGCTGCACCAGGGGGGGGGTCTGTCCCCTGTGGGGGTGCTGGGGATGGGTAAAGCTTCCCCTCTTGCCCCCCAGAGACGGAGTGGAGGAGGCGAATGGCCTCCAAGAGAGGGGAGGAGGAAGAGGAGGACCTGACGGAGGAGATGAAGAACCTGCGGGAGCTCCAGAGGCAGGAGCTGAGCAAGGTGAGTGGGCAGAGTGGGTGGGTGGGCACCCT
>NW_009951901.1:1871-2430 GCF_000747805.2 Chaetura pelagica | reverse complement strand
CCCCCCAGGCTGGAGCCACCAGCTCCCTGTGCAGGACATGGGCTGCATGAGCCGTGACTGGTACAAACGGGGAAGCAGGATCCTGCTGGCAGGAATTGCCTTTGGAAAGCTCAGGCCAAAGGCTTGCAGGAATAAATCCGAAGGGCTGCTCCAAAGCTGGGGGACTAACGAGGTCCCCAAAGTTATCCCCTGGAGCTGAGTCTGTGTCCCCAGGAGCATCAGGAGCTCCGGTCCCCATCCCAGTGCTGCGAGCGGGAGGTGGGGACCGGGATGGAGACAAGGATGGGGACGGGAACCGGGATGGGGAGGGGGATGAGGATGGGAATGCGGATGGGGACAGGGGTGGTGACAAGGAAGGGGACAGGGTCAGCGTCCCCGCTCAGAGCCCTCCCCTGAGCTGAGGGGGGCCCTGCTCTCCCCTGAACACGGGCACAGGAGGGGATTTCACCCTTTCTCGGAGACCTGCGTTCCCACCAGCCCCAAAACCTGGGACCATCCTGCCCGGCTCGTCCCGCTCCCACCAGGGAAAGCGGCTGCACCTCCGGTGAGCCACGGCACG
>NW_009951901.1:0-281 GCF_000747805.2 Chaetura pelagica | reverse complement strand
GGGGTCCCTGTCCCCCACCCTGCTGTCCCTACCCCATCTGGGGACGTTACCTGGGCCACAGCTTGACTGCCAGGATGGCCAGGGCAGCCACACCAATGACAGCCATGAGCAGCCCAGCCAGGGTGGTGAAGACCAGGAGGTGGGTGAGAGCTGTGGGCAGAGGGGAGCCAGGGCAGACCCCCCCCAGCGCTGGGGGTCACCCCTCCAGGCATGGCCCTGGCGTGGGGTCAGGGTGTGTGGGACTCCTGAGGATTTGGGGGGTGATGGGGACCCTGGGGACA
>NW_009951900.1:1554-2139 GCF_000747805.2 Chaetura pelagica | reverse complement strand
GCTGGTGGCTTTTTTGGAAGTCCTTCCCTATGATGGCGGCCATCTTGAAAGGATCAGCAGTCATCTTGGATGTCTTCCCCATGATGGTGACCATTTCGAAAGGCCTTCCAACCCGTTCTCCCATCATGCCCTTGGCTTGGCAGCCATCTTGGGAGGCCTGGCAGCCATCTTGGAAGTGTTTCCCATAGTGGTGGCCATCTTGGGAGGCCTTTTAACCCCTCTTCCCATCCCCCTTGGGACTAGCAGCCATTTTGGTGGCCTTTTCCATGGTAACAGCCATCTTGGGAGGCCTTCCAGCCCCTCCTCCCATCATGCTCTGGGCCCGGCAGCCATCTTGTGAAGCTCGGCAGCTGCTTTTAAGCCATCCCAGTGCTGTCAGAGGGCGTTGGCATCCATCTTGGAAAGCCCAGCAGCCATCTTGGCAGCTTCCCACATGGCGGCAGCCACCTTGTGAAGCTTTAGTGGCCATCTTGCCCGGGCAGGTGGTGATGGGGATGTTGCAAGAGGCTGAATCCGATGGGAAGATTCTCGACGCTGTCGACACTTTCTTCCCTGAGGAGGGAGGAGCCACTTCCGGCCAAGCCC
>NW_009951900.1:0-649 GCF_000747805.2 Chaetura pelagica | reverse complement strand
TGCTGGACGTGGGCCACACCCACTGCGGTAGGCGAGTCTTCCCCCAAAGGGGCGGGGCTAAAGAAGGGGTGTGTTCTCTCTGCAATCCCTGCACACCACTTAACTCCGCCCCCCCAGGCCCCGTGCCCCGCCCCTTCCCTCCTCCCGGGATGCCTGGGTCCTCCCTGGAGGCCACGCCCACTCTGTGAGTAGCCACGCCCACCTCCACCCTCCCTCATTAAACCCTGTCCCCTCCCCCCCTTTTTAAGCCCCATCCACCCCACTTTGTTGGCTCCGCCCCCTTTTCCAGGCCCCGCCCAGGAACCTGCAGCCTCCGCCCTCTCCGGACACACCCACCCGGTATGTAAACGAGGGGGAGGAGCCTCTGGCCACGCCCCCACGTCCATCCTGACCACGTCTCTTTCACCTCTAGATGACGTAATTAGTGATGAAGATGATGACGTCACTCCCCGGAGGAAGGTGGGGGGGGCGGGTTAATTAGTGGGGTAATTAGGCATCCAGGCTGGTAATTAAGGTGCTGGGGAGGGTAATTAAGGGGCTGGGGAGGGTAATTAGGGGTCTGGAGAAGATAATGGAGGGCATGTGGGGTGTAATTAGAGGGTCTGGGGGGTAATTAAGGGTCCTCTGGGGTGTAATTAGGGGGTCTAGG
>NW_009951898.1:0-468 GCF_000747805.2 Chaetura pelagica | reverse complement strand
CACACCGGTCTCTACCAGTCTTAATTACTCTTTGATTCTACTGGCGTTGGGGGGATGGTTGGTTTTGATGACCTTAGGGGTCTTTTCCAACCTCAGTGATTCTGTGGTTTTACTGGCGTTGGGGGGATGGTTGGACTTGTTTGAGGACCTTATAAATCTTTGCCAACCTTAATTATCCTGCTGGCTGATGGTTGGACTTGATGACCTCTGAGGTCTTTTCCAACCTTCATGGCTCTATGGCCACATTGGAGGGGGCCCAGCGACCCCCCTGCCAGGCTGTGACAGACTCTGCTCCCTCCCAGGGATGCTCTGCCTTGGATGCTCTTGGGTGCTCAGGGATGCTCTGCTCTTGGATGTCATTTTGGGGACACCACCTGCCCGTGGTGCTTGGCCACCCAAGCCCCTGACAAAGCACAACCCAGAACTTTGTTTCCTTGGCTGTTCTTCCCTTTCTCCAGTTGCTCCTGA
>NW_009951897.1:0-1092 GCF_000747805.2 Chaetura pelagica | reverse complement strand
AAAACACCCACAAAACACCCCCCAAACACCAGAAAACACCCACAAAACACCCTGAAATACCCAGAAATACCCCCAAATTCCATAGAACACCCCAAAATACCCTGAAACACCCACAAAATACCCCAAAATATCCTTAAACATCCCAAAATAACTATAACTACACCTAAAAGCACCCACAAAACACCCCCAAAATACCTTGAAACACCCCAAAACACTCTGAAATTACCCTGAAACCCCCAAAAATACCCCTCCACACTCCCAAAACACCCCCAAACACCCCCCAAATACCTCAAAACACCCACAGGACACCCCTAAATACACCTAAAACCACCCCCAAATGCCCCAAACACCCTCAAAACACCCCAAAATGCCTCAAAACACCCACAGAACGCTCCAAAATACCCCTAAACACACCTTAAAACACAAAAAAAATACCCCAAAACACCCCGAAGTTACCCCAAGACATCCCAAAAATACCCCCAAACACCCCAAGTACCCTGAAACACCAAAAAACCACCCCCAAATGCCTCTAAACAACCCACAAAACACCCTCAAATACCCTTCCACACCCCCAAAACACCCTGAAATTACCCCAAAATACCCTGAAACACCCATCAAACACCCTGAAGCACCCCCAAAATACCCCCAAACACACCAACATACCCCAAAACACCCACAAAACACCCCCAAAATACCCCAAAACACTCACAAGACACCCAAAATTACTCCTAAATACACCTAAAAACACCCCAAAATGCCCCAAACACCCACAAAACACCCCCATAACCCCCCCAAATGCTCCCAAAATACCCCTAAAACACAAAAAAATACCCCAAACCACCTCTAAACCTCAAAAAACACCCCAAAACCACCCCCAGAACCTCCAAAACACCCCTAAAACACCCCAAATACCCCCTAAACACCCCAAAAGAATCCTGAACACCCCCAAATACCCTCAAACCACCCCAAAATACCCCAAAACTTGCCCAAAAATGCCCCTCACACCCCCAAAAAGCCCAAAATACCCCAGAACACCCCTAAACCCCCCCAAAATACCCCCCAAACACCCCAAAACACCCCCCAAACACCCCA